>NC_137625.1:31396196-31613525 GCF_963280865.1 Gymnoscopelus braueri | reverse complement strand
AACTGAACCAGTGAAAGCAGCCGATCTACAAGCTCAGAAACACGTTGCTATCTGAAAAGTTTTGAGATTGTAGATCGGCTATTTTCAGAATGAAGTATGTCATACATTGCAAAAACATACCTTCTCAGATAAGCATTTAATGTTATCTTTATCAATTACATATGTATTCATTAATACAGTCTTGTTGTTTGCAATGCACTTTAAATGAAGTCTCCACCAAGTGAGGCTTGAACCGGCAACCTTGATGTTATGAAACATTCACTTAAGCGGGAAGCCATTGGACCAACAGACCTGTTCCAATGAAAACGGAGGTCAGACAGATGATACCATTTCACGCAAATAACTGGAAAATCCTGGGTTTAAGTGTTTTTCAAACTGCTCAAAATTGCGGACAATCTAAGGGCGGAGAGAGAGACATGGAAACGGAATAGATTGAAGAGAGAGAGACATGGAAACAATAGATTGAAGAGAGAGAAGGATGGAAGCAGAATGGATTGATTGGACGTGTCAACCTATTGGCATTAACAGGGAATCAAACTCTCAACCTTCGGATTGACGGGCTGCAACATTACCTATAGTGCTATAGCTTTGACCAGGCTGAGGTTGTCTGTTGAAGATAAAACTGAACCAGTGAAAGCAGCCGATCTACAAGCTCAGAAACACGTTGCTATCTGAAAAGTTTTGAGATTGTAGATCGGCTATTTTCAGAATGAAGTATGTCATACATTGCAAAAACAGACCTTCTCAGATAAGCATTTCATGTTTCTTTATCAATTGCATATGTATTCATTAATACAGTCTTGTAGTTTGCAATGCACTTTAAATGAAGTCTCCACCAAGTGACGCTTCGACCGGCAACCTTGATGTTGTGAAACATTCACTTAAGCGGGAAGCCATTGGACCAACAGACCTGATACAGTGAAAACGGAGGTCAGACAGATTATACCATTTCACGCAAATAACTGAAAAATCCTGGGTTTAAGTGTTTTTCAAACTGCTCAAAATTGCGAACAATCTAAGGGCGGAGAGAGAGACATGGAAACGGAATAGATTGAAGAGAGAGAGACATGGAAACAATAGATTGAAGAGAGAGAAGGATGGAAGCAGAATGGATTGATTGGACGTGTCAACCTATTGCCATTAACAGGAATCGAACCCTCAACCTTCGGATTGACGGGCTGCAACATTACCTATAGTGCTATAGCTTTGACCAGGCTGAGGTTGTCTGTTGAAGATAAAAGTGAACCAGTGAAAGCAGCCGATCTACAAACTCAGAAACACGTTGCTATCTGAAAAGTTTTGAGATTGTAGATCGGCTATTTTCAGAATGAAGTATGTCATACATTGCAAAAACATACCCTCTCAAATAAGTATTTCAGGTTATGTTTAACAATTGCACATGCATTAATTGACACAATCATGTTGTGTGCAATGCAACTTTAATGAAGTCCGCATCAAGTGAGGCTTGAACTGGCAACCTTCAGGTTGTGAGGCACACGTTTAAGGGAGAAGCCATTGGACCAACAGACAAGAACCTGTGAAAAAGGAGATCACACAGATGATACAGTTTCACGCAAATAGCAGAAAAATCCTGGGTTTAAGTGTTTTTCAAACTGCTCAAAATTGCGGACAATCTAAGGGGGGAGCTTAAAGGGATATTTCACTTTCAAAAAAACTTTTGGTCATTTTATCATCTACTCAGGCCTTTGTGAGCCCCCCAGACAGTTTTTAAGTTGCTTGATTCATTATTTAGATATTTGATATTCATTTTATCAGACACGCCCCCTTCCTATACAAACCCATTGTAACTTCAAACTTCATTTTAACCATGTTAGATTCATCAAAAACACCCGTCCTTGGTTCTGGTGACTCACCCTGCCCTCCTAATGCGTGAGGGGGGCCGTGTTTTTCCGATTACTTTTTTCATTTATTTTATTAATTTTTTTTATTGTATTTTATTTTTTTCATTTTCCAAAAAAAATATTAAAAATAAATGAAAAAAGTAATTGAAAAAACACGGCCCCCTCACGCATTAGGAGGGCAGGATGAGTCACCAGAACCAAGGACGGGTGTTTTTGATGAATCTAACATGGTTAAAATGAAGTTTGAAGTTTCAATGGGTTTGTATAGGAAGGGGGCGTGTCTGATAAAATGAATATCAAATATCTAAATAATGAATCAAGCAACTTAAAAACTGTCTGGGGGGCTCACAAAGGCCTGAGTAGATGATAAAATGACCAAAAGTTTTTTTGAAAGTGAAATATCCCTTTGGTCAACGTGATACATGTGTTCCTCATGAGTCAAGGCACATGTGTAAGCAGGTTTAATGGCTGTCGGCCAAACGAGGCATGACTTTTGCCTGTTTAAAGTTTGCACTTTCAAAAAATCGCTATAGCGCCCCCCTTTGACCAATTGGAGTAAGATTGGTTTCAGTAATATTTGGAATGACCCTCAACATTAACGCAAAGTTTCAAAGAAATGTGAGTCTGCATGTATGTGTTAGGGGCAGATGAATAATTGTCATAAAACTGCAATATTCATTGGCTCATTAAAGCTTCATTCTTTCACTTATGGAAAATCTGCTGCATCGTTGAGTCGGCATAGGTCCAAAGTTCATGTGTAAAACGTTTCGTGCAGATTACTCAAAAATCCCAGGAGGAGATTTAACTGTTTTTCATATAATTCAAAATGGTGGGAGATCTAAAGGTCAGAGGTCAAAAGTCAGAGGGTTAAAGTTGTTCATCATGAGTAGACGCATGTGTGTATTGAAGTTTTATGGCTGTAGGTCAAACAGGGCATGAGTTGTACCTGTTCAAAGTTGGCATTTTCAATTGAGTGCTATAGCGCCACCTTTTGACGAAAGATTGTGAGATTTATTTCTTGATAGTTTTTCATGACCATCTACCATATGGCCGAGTTTCGTAAAAAGCGACAGCACGGTTCAGCCAGAACTGCGAAAAGTGGCGGAAACAGAAGAATACGTACAATAATAAGACAGGTCCAGAGCTGAGCTCTGGCCCCGTAATAAAGTCAATACATCTAAGTTCTTACCCTCCACCGCGTTGTTGCTACGATTATCGGAGAGACGGCGACACACTGACGGCGGGGAACAGCGCTTGCTCACCCACGTAGGTGGCTTCCATGTAGTCTATGAAGTCACCTACTGCGGGGGTAGCGACGGACCAGCCGGCGGGTCTGTCTGCTCCTAGTAAAGACCCTGAAGTTTTGCCTCAGGACGGCAACGGGGAGGTAGCCTGTAGCCATGGCTTTCCTGGCCCACCCTTTCAGGTGCCTATCCTGCCTGTATGGACCTTTAAAAGTTGAGTGAAGAAGTAAAAGTTATTATTAATATTATCAATGTTAATATTATTCATTTATTTGTTCTTTTTTTTTAGAATATAAATTGTACTGCCTAAATTCCAATAGTCAGATTTGCAAGCAGTATTAGGAATCTTTCCTGTCAACTGGGCTTTAGGATAGCCATGTAAGATGTTGGCTGTTATTATTATTATTATACAGATTTTATGCACAACCATGCTACTAGACATAACCTACAACACCTCTAAATTGAAATAATGTGTTCTTTATCATGTGAAAAAATCACACAAATGTACTTTTTGTTGTGTTCTGTTAAAATCACTGACCTGCCAGACCAAGTTGCTGAAGTTTACGCCACAAACTTTGACAAAAAAAAAAAAAAAGCATCCAGTGACGCGGGTTTCTGGCAGCTCGGCCCGGAAAGCACTCATCAGTCCCCTTGCCAGGTGTGGGCCCACTCGCCCTCCACTTCGACCTCGTCTACGGTGTGGGGGATGGGGGGCATAAGGTTGGCCCGCAGTCTCTCCAAGCGGGATTTCACGGCGTTGAAGGGGGGGGGGGGGGGCAGATGCCGAACTTCGGCAGTTCGGGCCATTATTTGGTCATAGACCCGCTTGACGGGGATCGTAGGGTCGGCCGCCACCTGCTGCAGCATCTGCTGAATTAAAGCTGTGGTGGCGACCAGGTCCTCCTCCGCCGCGTGGCCATGGTCACCTGGCGGCTTTAGCACCACAATGGCTGGATCTTCCGCCTCCACATCCAGCCACCGTGTGTGCATGAAAACGTTGCACCCAGGGCGGGCGCAACGGCAGTACATTTTTTCCGCTGTTGCCTTGTTGCGGAGGTAACGGAAATTATCTATAATGAGGGCTTTCCCTCCCCTACTATTGGCGACCTGAATGTAAGCCATGTTTCAATGATGATGATGATGTTTCAATCCGTTGAATAAGAGAGAGAATCTATCTCAGGTGGGACGCTATTTTATAGACGTATATTGATTGATTAACACCTGCTTCCAATACTTTGCGCTATTGCCTCAAACTCATTGGCCTTGGCTAACTGAATCATTTATTGGCATCAGGTAAAAAAACTGTTCAACTTGATGACATTCCAATGGCATGTCATCAAGTTCATTCGTTTTTTACGCGCTGACCTGTCTGTCTGTGGTGACGAGGAGCTGTCTGTGGCGCTGACCTACTTTTGGCGTTGACCTGCCTGTCTGTCTAGTGATGAGGAACTGTCTATGGTGCTGACCTGTCTCTCTTTAGTGATTAGGGGCTATCTATGGCGCTGACCTGGGGGGTGTATTTTTCGGCCCTTTTAATTTTAAATTTATATTTGATAAATGAAATTCGGAAAACAGTCTTTCTTCTAAATACTATTTAGAAATGGTTACATAAAACCTAGAAATAGGTTTTATATGACCCGATTCCAAATGTGTATGGTTCTAAACAGAATTAGGAATATATTAAATATTTCACTAAAAGTAGCAATACCACAATATAAAATACTCTGTTACAAGTAAAAGGCCTGTGTAAAAAATGTTACTTGAGTAAAAGTACAAAAGTATTGACATCATATATATACTTAAAGTATCAAAAGTGAAAGTACTAAAATGTTTGAAAATAGCTGATCTACAAGCTCACAATGCATCAATGTGAAGCGATGTGAGCTTGTAGATCTGCTATTTTCAAATAGCCTATATATAAAATAAGTGGTTAATACATTAAGTGGTTAATGTATGGTTTAATATAATAATCTATAAATGCAAAGTAACTAGTAACTGAAGTTTTCAAATAATTGTAGTGGAGTAAAAAGTATAATATTTGCCTCTGAGATGTAGTGGAGTAGAAGTAAAAGTACTGAAAATGTAACCCCCCCCATAATAATAACTCTTAATCATGTGTGCTTGTATAACAACCCCTCAGGTGTCATAACTTATTGAATCACATCTTGAGTTCATTTCCAGCTGTCTTCGTGACGCTCATTATTGTAGGCTACTTACTGTAGTCTACACGCATGTATCCATACGTCTCCACTCCACAAGTTCATAGATTCAGAATCCATAGTCCATGAAATAATCTGACAGAAACAAATCCACAACTCAGCAGTGAAAAAGAAAATCTGGTTTAATGCACTCATTGATAGATATTCCTGTGCGTGCCTATCTCCAGTGATTGTGGCATGCAGTTATTCCACAAATATGCTTAGGCCTAGCTAAATAGATCACCCATAAGCGGTAAACTATAGGTCTATCATAGTCCGACTTCACAAACTATTCCGACTTCACAAACTATTAGTATAAAAAATGATAATGGTCACAATGTTTAATAGTATTTTTTATTTATTCTTCAAATGTTTTTTATATAGCAAATATAGGTTTATGTAATATGTATACAGCACGTTGTGCTTCACAGAATAGGTTTGCAAATAAAGATGAAAAAATAAAACACATTACAGATAATAAAATAGGAAAACAAATTAAGACAGAGAGAGAGAGAGAGAGAGAGAGAGAGAGAGAGAGAGAGAGAGAGAGAGAGAGAGAGAGAGAGAGAGAGAGAGAGAGAGAGAGAGAGAGAGAGAGAGAGAGAGATTGATTGATTGATTGATTATGTTCCGTTGAAACAGTCGAAAACTACAGCCACTGCAGTGGCCTTCAAAGGAGGTGGATGAAAGGGATTTAAGTTGTTTGTTGACTTTTGTATGAATGGAAGGTTTGTCGAGGGTGAGTGAGAGCTTGGCTACAGACAGTAGATAGTCTTTATCCTCAACAAAAACCTGAAATAAAAAATAAATAAGCATTGTGTTTCCCGACATGGAAAGTTTATCTAGCCATTCGTGGCCGTCCTCACAGACGTGCGCATGCACGCACGCACGCACGCACACACACACACACACACACACACACACACACACACACACACACACACACACACACCCACACCCACACGCGCACACACACACACACACACACACACACACCCACCCACACCCATGCACACGCACACACACACACACACACACTGACGTGCGCTCAGTCATTTCATTCTGCATGGGGCGTAGCCCGTTGATCATTCAAAATGGACTCTGTGCGGGGCGGGCGGGGCTGGTTATGAAAAAACCTGAGCCACGCATACTGAACTGATTGTATATTTGTACACAACATACTGTAGCTTACATGTAGCCTACTGTACATTACATGGCCTACTTAGGGTGTGCTAAAATAAAGCTCCCAAGCTGCATATTACGCACAGTTTCAAAATGGACTATTGGAGCATCACGGCTGCATATTACGCACGGTTTTACGCATTTCGAATTGGAGGGGTTTCGGACTTCAAAAATCCATTTCGGAATCCCGGATCGTCTAAATAGAGGTGCGTCGATGTCGGGGTGCGTCGAAGTGGAAGGCTGTTACCGGCAGATTGAAGTGTATGACCAATGTTAACTGTGAATAAGTTCATGTGCATTTGTTGTTCATATTCTGAACTTGTTTGGATTGAAGCACTAGGACACATGTTGTTTCGAGTGTGCGGGACATCAAAAGCAACTGAAAAATATTTGTGCCCCTATAATGTATTTTATAAATGTGGACTCAAATAAAGAAATTGAAATGTGTGTGTGTGTGTGTGTGTGTGTGTGTGTGTGTGTGTGTGTGTGTGTGTGTGTGTGTGTGTGTGTGTGTGTGTGTGTGTTGGGTTTGGGACTGAGAGAAAGTTTGGGATTTTTGTGTTGAGTAATATATAGGCCTTGATCAGACAAATCCTGAGAGGAGAGATGTTGTTGTTGTTGTTGTTATAAGGTAACAAAAATAAAGCAACCTGACATTCTGCAATGAGTTCCCCAAAACCAGAGCAAAATGTAATGCTATTTGGCCCTAAATAGAGAATATGCGGTGGCAGAAAACCTGAACACTGTGACTGGCCCAAAACTAAGGAAAGCCTTGACTAGGTACAGATTCAGTGAGCACAGCAATAGAGAAAAGCCACCACAGGCAGACCTGGCTCCCAAGAGAACACAGACTGTGTACCCACTGCACACAATGTGGTGGAAACAGAGCTACTCTTTCTAACCACCTGCCCAGTATACCAAGATATCAGAGACACACATTACAAACACCCAAAAAGAGCTTGAAAAACATGACCAAGAAAAGAAGGAGAAAAAACACTCCCATACCTGCTGTGAAAAGCAGGTGGAACAATACCTGTGCAAACACAGCTGCACGATGTGTGAACTAGGGTGGCCATTCGTCCGGATTTGGGCCGGACAGTCTGTTTTTTTACCTTTTTTTTATTTATTTTTATTGATGTCAGCAACAAAGGGAAAGGTGGCTGACAAGCAATAATGACTCAATCTGAGAAGTGCAGGTAGGCCTACCTTCTCGTCTTTTTTCCACCCTGTCGGACAAAATAACAGCCGCAGAGCTATCCAGTACTCTACTAATTAAATGTCCACGAGTCTCCTCTTCTCTTCCCCTCTCTCTGTTGTATTCTCCTTTCTGAGGTCTTGTGGTGGCCACCCTATTGTGAACTGTTGTGATAATCAACAACGACCTTAAGGGCTACTAATTATTATGTGTTTTCCTGCATCTGTGCCGAGTTGATCTCAGACATAGAAATACTGTACATAATGAACAGAGCAACTACCTTTGACCTTTAAATACATTTGAAAAACTGCTGCTTTTTATATACAATTTTGAATAGTTTTGAAAAATTGCTGCTATTTGTCCCAACAGGTTTTATACAAAATGGTGATTTCTACCGAGCTGGGATCAAACCCTACTCTCCCACTCGGCAAACCGACGCACAACCCACCGTGCCAATAGAGCTAAGCTGGATTGGCAAAACTGTTGTGGCCGGGTCTTGTCTGGGGCACTACAACTGCAAAGCCCTGAAAATCCAATGTTTTCACCCCTTTGCCTGCATGCATATGTATACAGAACAACTATTTTGTAACAGCAAACAAACACTTGAGGTTTTGAAAGCCAGTTTTTCTAAATTGCAAAATGTCAAAGCATTTTTTCTTTTTTAACAGTTGCTTTGGCAATGTCAGCGTGTGTTTTCCCATGCCGATAAAGTTACATTGAATTGAATCGAGAGGAGAGGAGAGGAGAGGAGAGGAGAGGAGAGGAGAGGAGAGGAGGTGTTAACATTATACTAAACAGTATCATCTCAGCAAAAAAAGGCATTGCACTTTAGCAGTGGTTCTCAAAGTGGGGTACGAGGTCCTTGAGGACAACATGGCTAGTCCTCGGTGTTGCCAGATTCTGTGAGACAAACAAGCAACCTTGTCTACGTCGTTCTGTATGAACGGCAGCTCATAAGGGATATTCAGTGCATGTTTGAGTGTCAGGACACTAAATAATGAGGATTAGTGGGAAAAAAACAAACTTTGTAGCTGCCAAAATAGGCAGATTTAATTTATACTCTGTACTCCCATTCTGCCGGCTGGAGGGGTCTCCGGAACAGACAACAGGGGCTCAAAAAATAAATAAATAACTGCATCAGGTATGTTGGTGAATGATTATAGGCAGACACAATATATATGTATTTTAGGGCGGATCTCTCCTTTAAGACTTTTCTCCTGTATGAGTCCTCATGTGTGTTTTTAGATTACTTGTGATAATAAAGCCTTTTTCACATACTGTACAAGAAAGGGGATTTTCGCCTGTATGAGTCCTCATGTGTGTTTTTAGATTACTTTTCCCAGCAAAGCCTTTACCTTTTTTAGGGGCGGCCATAGCTGAGTGGTTAGTGAGCCCGCCTAGGGAACCAGCTGGCCCTGATTGCCCCAGGTTCGATTCCAGGCTATCCCAGCATATGTGCCGATGATATGAAATTTGTTCCTGAGCAAGACTCTTAACCCCAATTGCTCACAGGTTCTCATTGGAAACAAAACCGCAAGGACTTTCATGAACGACCTGTTAAAAGGAATTATCCTTATCCTTAAAGGAATTATCCTTATAACCACAAACTGTACAAGCAAAGGGCTTTTCCCCTGTGTGAATCATTGTGTGACTCTTCAGATTTTCCTTTCGATTAAACATTTTCCTTTCGATTAAACATTTTCCTACACTCTGTACAACTAAAACTGTTCTTCCCTATGTGACTCCTCATGGATAGAGTTTGTTTCGATGGTTTCAGGTCATGGGACAGCTTGTGGTTAAAAGACGATCTTTGTCCTCCAACATGTGTGTTTTGTGATTTCAGTGTGTTTAAAGCTGACTGATCTCCCCTATAGTCTCCTCCCACTCATCACTGTCTTCAGTGTCTGATTCAGAACAGTGTGAAGAGAGGAGCTGGTCATCACTAGTTGGTTGTGATGTTCCACAGTCCTCTACATCAGCTTGTGTTTTCATGTGTTCAGTTGAGGTGCTGGCTACAGGCTCTGTCTCTCTGTTTTCATCATCATCATCTTCACTTTGCACTGCTAGTAATGTCAACGTTGACCCACAAGCCTGTTCTGGTCTTTGAAGTAGCTCCTCCTGTTCCTCTTTAATCTGTGGAGGTTGTGGTTCCTCCTGGACCAGACTGGAGCTCCGCTCCTCTTCAGGTGAAACCTCATCTTTACTCACAGGGACGTGCAGGAAGTCTAAGAAAAATATATAATGAGACTCTATAATAGGTTTGAATCTTGTACCTCTACTGCAGTACCTCAGTGACCAGTTGTGGCTGGAAAAAGTATCAACAGATCACTCTTTGCCCACATTTTCAATTTTTTTTATGTGATGGTGCGCTGACTGTGCTCTGTGCTGAAAATAGTGGCCGTTGTTTGTTTACATTGCAGCTCTCATAGAAGATGCGAGACAAGCTGAATGAGCTTGAATACACCCTACTTTTCCTCTTTATCCTTCTGTGGACTACGGATTCATTCCTCAACCCTCCACAGAATCTACACCTGATGGAGACAAGGGGAAAAAGGGAATCCACGGGAAATTAAAAATGAAAAACACTCCGACTTCTACCTACTCGGCGCGACAGAATCAACAAAACATCTGGGATTCGCAGCTGGAGCTCTCCATACGCTCCTGGCCATGAATTTGGCTAGAAAGAACTTGCCCCCGACAGGACGCATGGACCAAAGAAATATAATCATCCTATTTCTTCTCCTATCGGGTGATATCCACTTCAATCCAGGCCCAGTTACCACCAGGCAAACCACTGCCCGTCTAGCGAGGGAAGAAAACTTTGCCAACGTTGCCACCGTTGCTAATGTTGATAACGTTGCCAACAGCAACGGTGAACAACAGTAACGCTACGCTAACACCGGTAGCCATCCGTCCCAGCAAACCAACGCACCCTCGGACTATATCGACCCCACAGCCGTCCTCGACGACACCCGCATCGACGCACCACGACGTCCGACAGAGAGACGCTGCGCTACCGAAGAAGCCGATCCATGGACACATGATTGATTGATTGAAATTTATTAGGCAAAAGAATTTAAAACAACACAGTTACATTTATAATACTTTTGTCTAAAAGGTCCGACCAAAAAAGTCCTTGCGGACTTGTTTCCGTTGGGGTCCTTGAATTAATTTCATAGACATATATAGTAGCAACCAAACATTTCAATTCAACATGAAAATACAGAGAAAAAATACACTATGTACAAAAATAAATAAAAGCATGAACAATAAAAAATATATACAAAAAAAGGGGAGGGGGGTCGTCTGTCTACCGGGAAACTGGTACTACCTCCTCTTGTGGCCTCCAGAAAGATGAGTTTTTATGGCTGTTTTAAATGAGCCCAGCAAACTGCATTTTTTGAGGGATGGGGTTAGACTATTCCATACCTTGGTGGCCGTGCTGTAGAAGGAGAATTTGCCCATGTTTGTTTTATGGGTGGGTGGTACCAGATTGTTGTTTACGCTCCCTCTTGTTTCGTGACTGTGGGTGTCACTAACTACCTCACGTTTGATGTAGTCGGTCAAATACAGTAGGCATGTGTCAGTGGAGTGGGATGTTCTGAAGCCCGATTGGAATTCAAACAACAGATTACGATTTTTCTCTATTGCTGTGCTCACAGTCTGTACCTAGTCAAGGCTTTCCTTAGTTTTGGGCCAGTCACAGTGCTCAGGTTTTCTGCCACTGCATATTCTCTATTTAGGGCCAAATAGCATTACATTTTGCTCTAGTTTTGGGTTTACTCATTGCGGTATGTCAGGTTGCTTTATTTGTGTTACCTTATAACAACATCTCTCCTCTCAGGATCTCGCTGATCAAGGCCTATTATTCAACAGGCAACTCCCAAACACTATCTCAGTCCCAACACCAACACACACACACACACACACACACACACACACACACACACACACACACACACACACACACATTTGAAATATGTATTTATGTCCACATAATAAGAAGTACAGGATGTACAAAGGACACAAACACTGCCAGTGCAGTCAGATGAAGGGAAAACAGCCAGTTAAAAAGTGCATGTAAAGCAGAGCATTGTTACATACAAAACAAAGGATGGCATACTTGTCGAACACAGCGGACAACAATTATGGGTAAAGGAAGCAACGCCTCCTCCAAATTGAGCGGCTTCCTATAATAGCTGATATTGAGCAGTACCTTGCTAATTGTTTAGCCCTCCTTTTGGAGAGGCCGGCCATTTGCAGGCCCCTCACAACCAACTTGTGCATGTGTCCTAGACTACCAAAGATAAAAACCAAAAGTTTACATCTGTAGCCTAGATGAGAGATGGTCTGCTCTAGCTGATAATATTTTAGCACTTTGGTTAGGAAGGCTTCCTCTAAGCTGTAATCAAAAGTACAGCCGACCTCGAGAATGAACACCTCCCTATGGTTTTCATTAACAACAATGACATCAGGGGTGTTGAAATGTTAGAGTGTGTTGAAGTGTGTGAAATGTTAGAGAACACAGAATCATCGTTACACAGGTTAAACATGCTCGGCTTCACAGTAGAATGCTTATACAGCATGATGGAGGACCTGAAAATAGAAGTGATATCTTTAGATATCAAATCCACTATTCTGTCATGCCTACTTATGTAGAGTCCCCTGTATACATGGCACCCATTTAAGATGTGGGACATGGTTTCAGCTATTTGTTCATGACCATGATGTATACAGTGAGGAGCATGGTTGCCTGGAAACCAGATGGAGAGGTTAAGTTAAGATGGTAAAACCTGCAACCTCGCTTTCAGAGTAAAGATAACAATGCATTCGTCTAAAGCAACATTTTTTAACACAGAGTGAGAGACAGAATGGTACGCAGCAGGGAGACATGCAGGCTTCCCTTGCAACCTCAGTTCAGTCCAATGCTGCCGCTGCCTTTGCTGTTGTGCCCATAAGAGGCGGCCTCGGGCATTAGTCAGTGGAAGTTGGTGTTCTGTTCCACACACAGTCATAGATGCTCTGACAGAGATACTGGGGTCAGGTATAAAGTCCTCCGAGACAGCCATCGCCTCAGAATTAGACCCTACCCACTTCAAGGTAACATCAGCCCAACAGCACAGATCGTTTAAGTCCGGCCAGTCTGACCACACACCGAAGCCGGGAGAGGGACTGTCTAGCTTTCCACTAGGTTTCCTCCTGAAGCCTAGGAAGCTAGGATCCGAGCCACATGCCAGGGGGACCTTACGTCGTTTTAGGTCCAGGAATAGATATGAACGTGCAAGCTCTCTCACATACTGGTCATCATTGTTCAGCATATTTAACAAGTGGGAGAGCCTCGTAGCAATATATGTCCATTCAAAATTGGGAACACCCAAACCACCCTCACGTTTACTGTGAAATATAATTTCACGTGTTGTGTGACACACACACACACACACACACACACACACACACACACACACACACACACACACACACACACACACACACACACACACACACACACATGCTGCTAGCACACATGCTGCTAGCACACATACTCTGTAAGGGCCACTCTTATGGAAACAGGCACTGGCTACTCAAAAATCCAAGATGGCCACCACCTTAGCGGAGCAGATAGTGATATAATCTTCCAGGTTGTGATACAAGGATGAAATTTGGCACACACACTCTGTAAGGGCCACTCTTATGGAAAAAGGCACTGGCCACGCAAAAATCCAAGATGGCGACCTTTTCTCCCCCAAGATGGCCACCACCTTAGCGGAGCAGATAGTGATATAATCTTTCAGGTTGTGATACAAGGATGAAATTTGGCACACATACTCTATAAGGGCCGATCTTATGGAAAGAGGTGCTGGCCACTCAAAAATTCAAGATAGCGATAATTTTTTTCAAGATGGCCACCACCTTAGCAGAGCAGATGGTGATATAATCTTTCAGGTTGTGATACAAGGATGATATTTGGCACAAATACTCTTCAAGGTCCACTCTTGTGAAAAGGGGAGCTGGCCACCCAAACAATTCAAAATTTCTGCCATTTTTCAAGATGACTTCCAGGAGTTGTACCATTATGTCTCATAGGCGGGTACACCCCCGCATTCCTAAACCCCCCCACTTATACACCCCCCCATTCCGAAAACCCCCCCCCCCCACTCCTACACCCCCCCACTCCGAATTTTTTTTTCGGAATGGGGGGGTGTAGGAGTGGGGGGGTTTTGAAATTTTGAAATAAACCCTGCCATTCCGAAAAATAGATATAAAAAAAATATATATATAATTATTTTTTTTTATTTTTTTTGCGGGGCTCCCCCAAGTTTGGGAGCCCGGCAAAAAAAAATGTTTTTTTTTTTTTTTTTTTTTCAATAGAAAAAAAAAACCGAGGAGGGAGTATTAATATATTAAAGTATTCTGGCGCAGCTGTTCACCCCCCCCACCTGCGTGACCCCCCCCCCCCCCCCCCCCACCGGGACCCCCCCCGGACCCCCCCCCCAGGCCCAAGGTGTCACTCATAATAATTTTATATTTTGCGCTTTGACACAGAGCGGTTGAGATTTCATTAAGCCAGATCTTTGTCAATTTTACTTGAATTCTTATCATTTTAATGTTTATATGATCTGTAAAATGTAGATTTTCATTTGGTAGCAGTCATGCATTTATTGTAATTTATTATAATGTATTTCTTATTTTCTGTCATTTATTTCCACGCACGTAACATTATCTGTCTGTCTGTCTGTCTGTCTGTCTGTCTGTCTGTCTGTCTGCCTGTCTGTCTGTCTGTCTGTCTGTCTGTCTGTCTGTCTGTCTGTGTGTGTGTGTGCGTGCGTGTGCGCACAGACAGACAGACAGACATCTTTCCTCTACAAATGAGACTAACAAGTCAGTCGAATCCCATGCTATAAGCTTGTAGATCTGCTGTTTTTGAAAGCATCAGAATCACGTGCGCGTGGAGGGAGCGCACACGCGCGCAATATTAAAGTCTTCTGGCGCAGCTGTTCACCCCCCCCCCCCCCCACCGGGACCTATCTATCTATCTATCTATATATCCATCTATCTATCTATCCATCTATCCATCTATCCATCTATCTATCTATCATTCATCTGTCACAAGGCTTTTCAGCCCAAGGACCCCCTAGCTGCCGTCCACTCATCAGTGGGCTGATTGGCACAGTATTAAAGCAACGCACCTCCAAACACAGTTAGCTGTCTGTCTCTCCACACTGGTCTATTATCAGTCCAGGCTGGCCTGTTGGGCCCGCCTGTGTTCTCATCGCGCATTAGCGCAGGTATGTCTCTCCATCTTGCTGTTTATGCAATTGTCTTATGCTGCGTAGTGCATGGTCTTGAACTTGACCATGAGCGTTTGTGTCCTTTGTAGCCCTGGTGTGTCAACCCATCTTGTTGGCGTTTTGCGCCGGGCGTGCAGTGCTTCATGCTGCACAACGGGTACGTTGGTGGTCCTCCTTCTCCGCAGTATAGCAAGTTAATTTCAGGCACTATAATAACCATGGCCCTTTATTATTACAGTTTGTCTCCTACCGGTGTTCGCCGCTGCAGGCAGTCCATTGTGGCTTACGCCTTTGCTGCACCGCGGTACGTGACTGTCTCTCTCTGCTCCTGTCACCCGTCTTAATGAATATTAGTATTATACTGTAAATGGTAGAATGACACGGCCGTTTGTCCTTTCGGGCACCGTGATACTCCACTGCTGCTTTGCGGGTTTCCAATAACCCACGCATTAAGAACCCTCTCACACTGATAATCCATTCTGAGGTTCCCCTCCAGCTGAGCTTATGCCCTTATATGGGTGAACGTATTCTTTTCTGACGCATTGGTCCACACTCTCAGGCTCACAGCCAGCCTCCCTGTTTATTTTGTTTTAGTGTTATTGCTTATTTTGTTATTGTTTATTTAGTGTTGTTTCTTTGGTTTGGTTTATTTTCATGAGATTGTAGGCCTACAGACGGCATTCTATTATAACTTGCAGCACTGGCCCTATAGGCAAATAGATTTTATTAAGTGCATTGCCCGATTGTTTTTTTCTTATTAAATGTTTTGTTACTTTTATTATTGATGTTAACTGTTACCATTATTACAATAAAGCTTTTTGTACTTTTTACTTTTCTGCCTTTTTATAATTGTACAACGAACTTGTGTGAGGAGTAATATATGTTCAGGTGGTTGGTTTACATTATAAATATTTCCTGGGGTGCTACTCCCCAGGTGTTGGCTATATTATATAATTATTCATACCGCCCTGCTACACTTGCATGCATGTATGAGGTGGGTTAATAATTATTTGAATAAAAGTATATTTTCAGCTCATTCTGTTCAGTCCATAAATGTTGTGTTCAGAATAATAAAAAACATAGTGTCATTATTATTATTATTATTATTATTATTATTATTAGTAGTAGTAGTATTAAGTTATTATTACTACTACTATTATGCTATTATTACTGTTATTATTATTATTATTAGTAGTAGTAGTAGTAGTAGTAGTAGTATTAAGTTATTATTATTACTACTACTATTATGCTATTATTACTGTTATTATTATTATTATTATATTTGTCAGTGTGTTTGTGTCAGTAAAAAAGGCCAGTAGAGAGAGAGAGAGAGAGAGAGAGAGAGAGAGAGAGAGAGAGAGAGAGAGAGAGAGCGTATTTGGGTAGAGTGACTAAATTAACGTGAATTAATGTATCCCCTAGCTGCTAGATTGATATTTAGATCTTAGTTGGTTCAGAGAAACGTGGCACATTTATCAGTACTGATTAATAATAATTATAATATTATAGATAATAATATAATCATTTAATTCCGAGATGAACTCGATAGATAGAGATAGATAGATATATAGATAGATATATGGGCAAAAGTGACGGTTTTAAGTAACGTCAGGGTTAACTGCGTGTGTTTGTTTGTGCATTATGGCCGCTGACTTTTGAGACAGACAGACAGACACCCAGGCTGTGGTAGATCGGTGGTAGACGTCTGTCTGTCTGTCAAGTTGTGAGCTTGTAGATCGGCTATTTTCAAGCCTATAAAATATGTCTGGAGTGGTTAATATGGCTAATAGTTGACATCTGCAACTGCAAAGTAGCCTAACTACTAGGACTAAAGTGTAGTTAGTTACTTTCATAACTGGCTGAAGTGGACAGTGGTGGAGAAAGTACTCAAAGGTTTTACTTAAGTAAAACATTTGAGTACTTTTTCCACCACTGATGCGTATATTACTTCATGTGAGATGTGACGAGACGTGGGTTAATTAACGAGAAAACATCTGAGGAACCTGAGCATGTGAGCGTCTCTGAGAGTAGGCCTACGTGATTACTGACCCGTCAATCAACGTGCGCGCATTAATAATGATAATAGCATGATAATAATATTTTTTTAATTATTCTGAATACAATATTAATGGACTGAACCTGAATGGTAATAACAAATGACGTTGTGGTCTTGGTCTGATGAACAGCTGCGCCAGAAGACTTTAATATTGCGCGCGTGCGCGCTCCCTCCTCGCGCACGTGATTCTGATGCTTTCAAAAACAGCAGATCTACAAGCTCATAGCATGGGATTCGACTTACTTGTTAGTCTCATTTGTAGAGGAAAGATGTCTGTCTGTCTGTCTGTGCGCACACGCACACACACACACAGACAGACACGCACACAGACAGACAGACAGACAGACAGACAGACAGACAGACAGACAGACAGACACCAAAAAATAGCCAATCTACGAGCTCTGTAGCGCGATAGATAGATAGACAGACAGACAGACAGACTAGACAGACAGACAGACAGACAGACAGACAGACAGACAGACAGACAGACAGACAGACAGACAGACAGACAGACAGACAGACAGACAGACAGACAGACAGATAGATAATGTTACGTGCGTGGAAATAAATGACAGAAAATAAGAAATAAATTATAATAAATTACAATAAATGCATGACTGCTACCAAATGAAAATCTACATTTTACAGATCATATAAACATTAAAATGATAAGAATTCAAGTAAAATTGACAAAGATCTGGCTTAATGAAATCTCAACCGCTCTGTGTCAAAGCGCAAAATATAAAATTATTATGAGTGACACCTTGGGCCTGGGGGGGGGGTCCTGGGGGGGTCCCGGTGGGGGGGGGGGGGGGCACGCAGGTGGGGGGAGGTGAACAGCTGCGCCAGAATACTTTAATATATTAATACTCCCTCCTCGTTTTTTTTTTCTATTGAAAAAAAAAAAAAAAAAAACTTTATTTTTTGCCGGGCTCCCAAACTTGGGGGAGCCCCACAAAAAAAAAAAAAAAAAAAAAAAATTATATATATATATTTTTTTTATATCTATTTTTCGGAATGGCAGGGTTTATTTCAAATTTTCAAAACCCCCCCACTCCTGCACCCCCCCATTCCGAAAAAAAAATTCGGAGTGGGGGGGTGTAGGAGTGGGGGGGGGGGTTTTTCGGAATGGGGGTGTGTATAAGTGGGGGGGTTTAGGAATGCGGGGGTGTACCCCTCATAGGCTATAGCTTCTTATAATAGAGTGAATGTCATTGCACAACCAGGGCACAATGGTGGCATCACTGCTGTGTAACTCCGCTTGGGGTTCAGTGTCGGCTGATCTAGTTTTACTAATACTGTAGTAATAGTAAATCTTATCAGTGTCCCAAATGCTGTCTAACAGCCCCGGTCAATTAGCAAGTAATAGTTAATAGATGTAGTTAGATAGCCGTGCCTGAATTGACAGGGTGTGCCAGCGCGGGAGAGCCGAGCCAAGGGTAAGCGGGGCTATTCATGACTTGTGCATGTATGCTTACCCGGAAGGTGTACAGATCACATAGGACTTAAATGGCACTGGCTGAATGATCGGGCTAGGTGTAGGTCACCCGAACCAAGTTGTATCCCATACCTGAATGTGCGGTATCACTTTGATTAAGTTGGTAAAAGGATAGCCCCTCGGCCTTAATCAGAAATCAATCCACCAAAAACGCAAATCCGATGTTAGCCAACAGACAAAACGATTGGAAGAAATGTTGTCTTTGTCAGATAGACAAAAATAATGATGCCCTAGTATCACCACCAACCCATCATGTTCCTCAACATGATGGTTACACAATGCTTGCCACCAATGTTCCACTCTTTCGTGAGATCAATCAAATGCCAATGATCCTGAACCCAGCAAGGCTGGATTAAGGTGGTGGCATAGAAGCTACTGTTACGTCTCGCTCCTCCTCGCCTCCACATCCTGGTGCTGTGGTCTCTCTGTACCCGGCAGCACCACCAGAGGGCTCCATAGCACACCACAGCACACCTCAGCACACCTGTGTCCCGTTCCCAATCTCCTCACCTGGTCGTCATCTGCAATCACCTCCAGAGGCTACAAAAGCCTGGCTTGCATGCAGCTCGGTGCCAGATCTTCACCAGTCTATGGTTGGTAAAGTATAGCCAGCTAGACTTAGATTCCAGTGTTGTAGAGTTATAGCCAGTTTAACTTTACGCAGTTACTGTGCACTTTCCCTCCTTGTGAATCTATTACTGACCCTGCTTCTCCTCTCTTCTCCAGTGTCCGGGATTCCTAGCTGAGTCGTGCCAACCTACGGAGCCCACACCCCTCTTCCCCCCACCTTGTTCTTTAACCTCCTGTTAATAAACTCGCCCGGGTGGGCTTTAACCCTTTATTGCCTCCCCCTTGCTGTGCGTTTGGGTCACACACACACGGGTCATAACAGCTACTTTGAGAAGAAACCAGGCCAAGTATCACACAAGTTGTCGACTAATGTTCAACAACACCAAATTAGATCGTGCGAGGAAGCGACAGTCAGATGCTCAAAGTAGTGAAATAGATGAAGGCCACACAAACCGCCGTAGAACCAGTCATGGTAGTCTGGCTTGTATATTTTGTGATAAAATATCCCCTGAATCTGACCTAAGACAGATAATGACAATGAACCTGAACAACAGACTACATGAACGTGCCCAGACACTAAATGATGGCAACCATTGACTAAAGTGAGTTGTGGCGATGCCATAGCACAGGAGCTGAAATACCATTGTATGTGTCTTTCTGGTCTCTACAACAGAGAGAGATCCCACCTAAAAGCCCTTGAAAAAGAGTCATCTGAGAGTGAACGAGAACCAGACATGCTTCCCCTGGTTCTCTCAGAACTGGTCAACTACATTGTAGAATCCAGTCTCAGTTCCGATGGGCCTGCCGTCTTCCGTCTTGCAGATATGAGCAACCTGTGCCAGCAACGTCTGGAGCAACTGGGTGTAAACACACCTACTGTCAACTCTACCAGACTAAAGGAAAAACTGATGGCAGAGATCCCTGAACTTAAGCCTTACAGAAATGGCAGAGATGTGTTCCTGACTTTCATTCTCTCTCTCACCATGGCTCTTCACTGGATCCTAAAAGAGTCAGGGTGGGGTTCAGGCCATGGGGTCCTGAGTATTTGGTTCGTTCTGGTGGGAGGGGCCATGGGGCTATATAGGGGTGAGCTGTCCATTTTCTGGCAGTCTGCTGGGAGAGGTGCTCAGGTTCCAGTCTCTAAGGAGACGTCTGGTTTCCTCCTGAAGCCTAGGAAGCTAGGATCCGAGCCACATGCCAGGGGGACCTTACGTCGTTTTAGGTCCAGGAATAGATATGAACGTGCAAGCTCTCTCACATACTGGTCATCATTGTTCAGCATATTTAACAAGTGGGAGAGCCTCGTAGCAATATATGTCCATTCAAAATTGGGAACACCCAAACCACCCTCACGTTTACTGTGAAATATAATTTCACGTGTTGTGTGACACACACACACACACACACACACACACACACACACACACACACACACACACACACACACACACACACACACACACACACACACACACACACACACACACACACATGCTGCTAGCACACATGCTGCTAGCACACATACTCTGTAAGGGCCACTCTTATGGAAACAGGCACTGGCTACTCAAAAATCCAAGATGGCCACCACCTTAGCGGAGCAGATAGTGATATAATCTTCCAGGTTGTGATACAAGGATGAAATTTGGCACACACACTCTGTAAGGGCCACTCTTATGGAAAAAGGCACTGGCCACGCAAAAATCCAAGATGGCGACCTTTTCTCCCCCAAGATGGCCACCACCTTAGCGGAGCAGATAGTGATATAATCTTTCAGGTTGTGATACAAGGATGAAATTTGGCACACATACTCTATAAGGGCCGATCTTATGGCCAGCTAGACTTAGATTCCAGTGTTGTAGAGTTATAGCCAGTTTAACTTTACGCAGTTACTGTGCACTTTCCCTCCTTGTGAATCTATTACTGACCCTGCTTCTCCTCTCTTCTCCAGTGTCCGGGATTCCTAGCTGAGTCGTGCCAACCTACGGAGCCCACACCCCTCTTCCCCCCACCTTGTTCTTTAACCTCCTGTTAATAAACTCGCCCGGGTGGGCTTTAACCCTTTATTGCCTCCCCCTTGCTGTGCGTTTGGGTCACACACACACGGGTCATAACAGCTACTTTGAGAAGAAACCAGGCCAAGTATCACACAAGTTGTCGACTAATGTTCAACAACACCAAATTAGATCGTGCGAGGAAGCGACAGTCAGATGCTCAAAGTAGTGAAATAGATGAAGGCCACACAAACCGCCGTAGAACCAGTCATGGTAGTCTGGCTTGTATATTTTGTGATAAAATATCCCCTGAATCTGACCTAAGACAGATAATGACAATGAACCTGAACAACAGACTACATGAACGTGCCCAGACACTAAATGATGGCAACCATTGACTAAAGTGAGTTGTGGCGATGCCATAGCACAGGAGCTGAAATACCATTGTATGTGTCTTTCTGGTCTCTACAACAGAGAGAGATCCCACCTAAAAGCCCTTGAAAAAGAGTCATCTGAGAGTGAACGAGAACCAGACATGCTTCCCCTGGTTCTCTCAGAACTGGTCAACTACATTGTAGAATCCAGTCTCAGTTCCGATGGGCCTGCCGTCTTCCGTCTTGCAGATATGAGCAACCTGTGCCAGCAACGTCTGGAGCAACTGGGTGTAAACACACCTACTGTCAACTCTACCAGACTAAAGGAAAAACTGATGGCAGAGATCCCTGAACTTAAGCCTTACAGAAATGGCAGAGATGTGTTCCTGACTTTCATTCTCTCTCTCACCATGGCTCTTCACTGGATCCTAAAAGAGTCAGGGTGGGGTTCAGGCCATGGGGTCCTGAGTATTTGGTTCGTTCTGGTGGGAGGGGCCATGGGGCTATATAGGGGTGAGCTGTCCATTTTCTGGCAGTCTGCTGGGAGAGGTGCTCAGGTTCCAGTCTCTAAGGAGACGTCTGGTTTCCTCCTGAAGCCTAGGAAGCTAGGATCCGAGCCACATGCCAGGGGGACCTTACGTCGTTTTAGGTCCAGGAATAGATATGAACGTGCAAGCTCTCTCACATACTGGTCATCATTGTTCAGCATATTTAACAAGTGGGAGAGCCTCGTAGCAATATATGTCCATTCAAAATTGGGAACACCCAAACCACCCTCACGTTTACTGTGAAATATAATTTCACGTGTTGTGTGACACACACACACACACACACACACACACACACACACACACACACACACACACACACACACACACACACACACACACACACACACACACACACACACACACACACACACACATGCTGCTAGCACACATGCTGCTAGCACACATACTCTGTAAGGGCCACTCTTATGGAAACAGGCACTGGCTACTCAAAAATCCAAGATGGCCACCACCTTAGCGGAGCAGATAGTGATATAATCTTCCAGGTTGTGATACAAGGATGAAATTTGGCACACACACTCTGTAAGGGCCACTCTTATGGAAAAAGGCACTGGCCACGCAAAAATCCAAGATGGCGACCTTTTCTCCCCCAAGATGGCCACCACCTTAGCGGAGCAGATAGTGATATAATCTTTCAGGTTGTGATACAAGGATGAAATTTGGCACACATACTCTATAAGGGCCGATCTTATGGCCAGCTAGACTTAGATTCCAGTGTTGTAGAGTTATAGCCAGTTTAACTTTACGCAGTTACTGTGCACTTTCCCTCCTTGTGAATCTATTACTGACCCTGCTTCTCCTCTCTTCTCCAGTGTCCGGGATTCCTAGCTGAGTCGTGCCAACCTACGGAGCCCACACCCCTCTTCCCCCCACCTTGTTCTTTAACCTCCTGTTAATAAACTCGCCCGGGTGGGCTTTAACCCTTTATTGCCTCCCCCTTGCTGTGCGTTTGGGTCACACACACACGGGTCATAACAGCTACTTTGAGAAGAAACCAGGCCAAGTATCACACAAGTTGTCGACTAATGTTCAACAACACCAAATTAGATCGTGCGAGGAAGCGACAGTCAGATGCTCAAAGTAGTGAAATAGATGAAGGCCACACAAACCGCCGTAGAACCAGTCATGGTAGTCTGGCTTGTATATTTTGTGATAAAATATCCCCTGAATCTGACCTAAGACAGATAATGACAATGAACCTGAACAACAGACTACATGAACGTGCCCAGACACTAAATGATGGCAACCATTGACTAAAGTGAGTTGTGGCGATGCCATAGCACAGGAGCTGAAATACCATTGTATGTGTCTTTCTGGTCTCTACAACAGAGAGAGATCCCACCTAAAAGCCCTTGAAAAAGAGTCATCTGAGAGTGAACGAGAACCAGACATGCTTCCCCTGGTTCTCTCAGAACTGGTCAACTACATTGTAGAATCCAGTCTCAGTTCCGATGGGCCTGCCGTCTTCCGTCTTGCAGATATGAGCAACCTGTGCCAGCAACGTCTGGAGCAACTGGGTGTAAATGTTACAGGGTGAATGGAGAACCAGGGTGATTGAAGAAGGCTCGCTCGTTTTTACCACCCACCCAGCAATTCTGTAGAAGCAACACTAGACACTAGAGGGAGCCACAAGCCAGGCTTGTGCACAAGCATATATGGCCGCTACCACACACACACACACAGTCACACACACACACGCGCGTGCGCGCACGCACACGCGCACATGCTTTCAATGGACTGTTAAGATACTTTTATTGTGTTCTGCTGGCTTTTGTTTTAGTTTCTCCCTGACACACACACACACACACACACACACACACACACACACACACACACACACAGTGATCCATGAAAAGAACTATTCTGTCCCTATCGGTTTACAAATCAAACGGCGCTGAGTCGACTAGTGGAGCGTCGGCCGGTCACCGCGGGCACTCGCGCCTGGAGGCGCGAGGGCGCGCTTCCTCGGCCTCAAGCTCCACTAAGTCGGCGCGCCGTGCGTGTGAACGCGTGTTCAGCGTTCCCCTCATAGATATTATGGTTCCCCTATAGCTATGTGGGGGGGAACAACAAAAGACAGGTCTCCGTCGGCGCATCAAAGCCCCGCCTCTCCGCGCTCTCCTTCTCCTCCTCCTCCTCGGAGGAGAAGGAGAGAAGGAGAGGACGGGACGGTTTAAAACGCGAGGAGGAGGAGGAGGAGGAGGAGGCTCCTCTTCCTCGCGAGCCTCGCGTAATAACCCCCCGCATCGCAGCGCCGTCCTCCTCCTCCTCCTCACGAGCCTCGCTAATAAACCCTGTCTCGAAAAGCCCCGCATCGCCCCGAAGCCCCGTGCCTAAAAACAAGCGCTCTGTCTTCAATCACCCTGGCTCTCCAAACACCCTGTGACATAAACACACCTACTGTCAACTCTACCAGACTAAAGGAAAAACTGATGGCAGAGATCCCTGAACTTAAGCCTTACAGAAATGGCAGAGATGTGTTCCTGACTTTCATTCTCTCTCTCACCATGGCTCTTCACTGGATCCTAAAAGAGTCAGGGTGGGGTTCAGGCCATGGGGTCCTGAGTATTTGGTTCGTTCTGGTGGGAGGGGCCATGGGGCTATATAGGGGTGAGCTGTCCATTTTCTGGCAGTCTGCTGGGAGAGGTGCTCAGGTTCCAGTCTCTAAGGAGACGTCTGGTTTACTACTTTATTCTTGACACTTGGGGGAAATAAAAACAGTTCAAACTTGCCTATTTGTGTGCCGTTGCCATCCTTAAGAACATGTCTAGTTGTACTTGAAAGTACTAAAGGGTACACACTACCCTCACCCAACCTGGGGTGTGACATTTGGTGGCAGTGACGGGATGGCAGGCCGCAGAGGTAAAGCGAACAAACCTGGGAAAGTTAGAACAAAGTTTGATTTACGATCTCATGTGTCGGAGGTGGCAATTACAGAGGAGACTGGCGAGGGAGCCAGTGGAGGGGCCATTGCTATGGAGATATCACAAATATGGAGTAAAAGTGGCAGAAGAAGGAGAAGAAGAATAAAACAGTCAATAACAAGACAGAGCCTTGCTCTGTACCAGAGCCTGGCCCTGTAAATAAACATCAATGCCTGGTGGAACAACAACTCTTAGTCTGAGTTTTCGAATGCCAAGGAGTACAAGTGAGTTTTCAAACGTGATTTAAACACAGGCAGGGTTTGAGATACTCTAACATAAGCTCATTCCACAGTTTGGGCGCTATGGCGGAAAATTATCTATCTCTCCGGGTCTTAACCTTTGTTGCTGGGACCTTAAGAAGTGACCTCAAGACCCTTGTAGAGCTATTGGGAGGCAGAAGCTCCGATATGTACAATGGTGCCAACCCATTTAAAGACTTAAAAACAAACATTAAAGTCTTAAACTGAATCCTGTAGCGAACAGGGAGCCAGTGTAGGGAGGCAAGAATCGGGGAGATGTGATCATATTTCCGTGCCCCTGTTAAGAGGCGAGCGGACGCGTTTGGACTAACTGTAGTCGTGACAAGCAGGCTTGGCTAACGCCAACATAAAGTGAATTACAGTAGTCGAGTTGGGTTGAGATGCGTTGAGATAGGTTACAGCAGACTTGACTTTGGCTAAAAGCCTCAGCTGATAAAAGCTGGATTTAACAACAGAGTCAATATGTTTGTCAAACTTAAAATCACTGTCCAATTTGACACCAAGGTTAGTGACCACCGGCTTTAGAAATGGCTGCAGGGGGCCCAGATCCAGAGAGGAGGTGCTGGCAGTGCTGGATCTGAACACTATGACCTCTGTTTTACTTTCATTAAAATTAAAGAAGTTTAGGGCCATCCATGCTTTTATATCCTTCAGACAGTCCAGAAGTGTGTTCAGGGAGGTGGTGTTATTTTTCTTCAGGGGCATGTAGATCTGCGAGTCATCTGCATTATAAGATTATAAGGAAGCTGATAGAGATGGCTGCACATTTCAGTGACCATGCCTTGGGTCACAACTTTCACATATCTCGCAAAAAAAATGTTTCTGACATCAACAAACTTTCTATTCTATTCTAATTCTATGCAAGACCACAATACACATACCATCCAGCTGTATAGAAGAAGTTTTTTTTTTTTTTTTCTTGTTCTTTTCTTTTTCTTTAAAATTTAGACTAGCCAATACATTTCTTACCCCTTTTTTCTCCCCAATTTAGTCATTATGCCAATTAATTCCTCCCCACACACATTTCTGTGTTGTCACTGCTGTCGTATCCTACTGACTCACCTGCCAATGAGGAGCACCCACCGGGAGGATGTAGAGCCTTCGTCCCACTCCGCCTCCCGCCCAACACTCCCCGCTGACAGGTGCCGCCCTAGCAATGGTTCACATGACGGTCGTCTGTCACAAGCGTCATAGCGCTAACTGGTTCCTGGTTTTAAAAATGTCTACATTTACAACCTGTACATCTACATAAACGTTCAAATTACAAATATTAAGTGCTGACCCCCCCGGCCACGGATGTTACAAGTTAAAGTGCGTGGACACCCAGTCGCCAAAAGGGCTTGTAGGTCTTCGATTTTCGCATTAGAATTTAATAAGTGTGGAAAAACTCATTGGTTTGTTATGAGATTGACTGCTTAATGAACAGTAAAGGCAATAGTTTAGTTATACTTAACTTTTTTCACTTTTGTGAGCACCCCAGACAGTTTATAAGTTGCTTGATTCAGTATGTAGATATTTGATATTCATTTTCAGACACGCCCCCTTCCTATACAAACCCAACTTCAAACCCCATTTTAACACATTAACTGCCAATCCCGAGATATCTCGGGATATAAAATCCACCCGTTAAGCGCCGATCCCGAGATATCTCGGGATATGGTCTTTTTAGTGGTTTCTGTTAAATAAGGTCCTCTGGCAGCTTGGGGGTTAATCTCATGCACATAGCTCAAAGCGCATCTGGATGGGTGACGTCATCGGTCACGTGACCAATCGAAGCCTTGAAAGAGGATCCGGGCAGCCTGCCCAGTCTGTGCATCTAAAACCATTTTTGAGTTTAGACAAGCCGATCGATTGAGAGAGAGTTACAGAGAGAGAGAAAGAGAGATAGATAGATAGATTGCTAGAATTTTGAGTGTGAGTATAGTTGCGTGGATTGATTGAGTGAGTTGTGATAGATTTGAGTGTGAGTTAGTGTGAGTTTTGAGTGTGAGTTAGTGTGAGTTTTGAGAGATTTGAGTGAGTCAGTGAGAAAGTTGTGCGAGTTTGAGACATTGAGTGAGGGAGAGAGGTGAGTGATCTGAGAGATTTGTACGTGAGTTTGTGTGACTGATTGTGATTTTGATATTTGAGTGAGTGATTTACAGTAAGTGTGAGTGGTATATATATAGCCTAGTGAGTTATTGTATATATATATAGATAGAGAGGCGTGGAGGTAATAATTATATAGGTGAGTGTAGTATACAGTGTTTGTGAGTGAGTGATTTATAGTAAGTGTGAGTGGTATATATATAGCCTAGTGAGTTATTATATATACATATAGATAGAGAGGCGTGGAGGTAATATTATATAGGTAGAGTAGGTGAAGGAGTTGATCGGCGAGAGAGAGTAGACAGGAGTTCATAGTTTACTCAGTGAGAGAGGGTAGACTATGAAACGAACCAAGAAGCGTAAGAACACGGTCGCCGATGGATCGTCGGGTCCACGGCAGCGAACGCTCTTGGAGATGCAGTTCGGGGGGCCTAGTGCAGCCCCAACCCCGAACCCCCAACCACGGGAGCCGGTGTTCCAGTTTTTGATCATACCAGATCCGGAACCGGAGCCGAAGGAGCCGACGAAAGGGGAGCCATCGGAGCCGCCGGAGCCCCCGGTAGTTACTCCTCCAGTGACCGGACCTGTGCCGGACCCGCCTGTCCGTCGCAGTTCACGGATTTCCGTGCCCGTGCTTGACCCAGTAGTCTCAGACCCAGGCACGGAGAGTGAGTTCGAGTCCGGTGTGGTCTCCGACTCCTCCAGTGATTCTGGAGGCTCTGATTGGGAACCAATGCCTGCTTGCAATGGTAAGCACACATACATTTTTTGATACATTGTTTTATTTGTTAGTATTTTATTTGATCGTGTTTTGTGTGTTACGTAGTTGATTCAATGGAGAAAACCAACTGTTTTATGTGTTTATTCGTAGCCAGTGTTGCTAGGTCTGATTATTTCGCTATGAGCTTCTATAGCTGCTATAAGCCACGCTGGGCTTGTCTTTCTGTGAAGCTGCTCGTAAAACATTGTGATTGCGGGTGTGGGCTTGTAAATCGGCTATTTTCAGATAGGCTTGAAGTGCCCATGTGGCATAGTCGCCGGCTAGTCACTACTTTTGGGCTCGTTTTCATAGACCTGGTTACTTATTCCTCTCCCACAACCTGGCAACGCTAACACGACAGGCCCTTCAGCGGTCCCTGTCTGTGGTTCTCAACATGTGGGTCGCGACCACAACTGAGCTCACAACAACGCATGTATGCATTGCTGACAAGTGACAACGACTCGCAACGCGAGTTGTTGTTGTGATCTGCTTGTGTGATCATTGTTTTATTGTTTTATTTGTTAGTATTTTATTTGATCGTGTTTTGTGTGTTACGTAGTTGATTTCAATGGAGAAATCAAGCGGTTTTGTGTGTGTTGAGTCGTAGCCAGTGTTGCCAGGTCTGCTTATTATAGCTATGAGTTTGTATATCTGCAATAAGCCACACTGGGCTTGTTTTTCTGTGAAGCTGCTTATAAAACATGGTGATTGCCTGCGAGTGTGAGCTTGTAAATTGGCTATGTTCAGATAGGCTTGAAGTGTTCATGTGGCCCCGTCTGCTAGTCACTACTTTTGGGCTCGTTTTCATAGACCTGGTTGCTTATTCCTCTCCCACAACCTGGCAACGCTAACACGACAGGCCCATCAGCGGTCCGTGTCTGTGGTTCTCAACATGTGGGTCGCGACCACAACTGAGCTCACAACAACGCATGTTTGCATTGCTGATGACATTTTTTAGGCTCTGTTGATGTATTGTGTGGTGCTATAAAATGGCAGATCTACAAGCTTGTGAGCTTGTAGATCTGCTATTTTTATTCTGCTTTTTTGGGGGGAAATAACAGGTGCACCCAACCCCCACTCCCTCTGCACATAATTGTTATCATAACAAAAGAGATCAAAGGTTTCATTTCAGGTCAGGGGTTTCATTTCAGGTCAGGGCCACAACAACACAACAACAAAACTGTTTGATCCTGTAGGATCAAGGTTTTTTTTGTTATTGTTGTTTTCGTCCTGACCTCAAATGAAGCGTTTGATGTGAGTCAGGTCATGATCGGGTCATGTCAACAAAGCATTTGAGAAATTGCCTTTGTAATTCTACCATGACAGAAAGATGTACTATGTTATTTCATGTGTGCCTAGTCACTCTGTCTATGTATGCTAAATGCATAATATAGTATTTGAAAATTTATTCTAGATTCAGCAGAGGCTATGGCGGGAGCCATGGATGGAGGTGTCAGCCATGCTGGTGACCGTAGGAGAGGTGAGAGTCACAATTATATCACAGGAATAAAAAAAATGCTAAAACCAGACAATGGTAAATGTATTCTCTCATATTTATTTATTCAGTGTATATATGCATTCATGTGATCTATATGTTGATGCTAAATGCCTAGATTATAAAAGTATATTTTTATGTTATTCTAGGGTCACAGGCTGGTGTGGAGGAGGAGGAGGAGGAGGAGTTGGAGGGAGCGATTGGTGGAGCTGTGGGCGGTGGTAGTAGAGGTGAGAATTATCATCACAGGAATAAAAAAAAGCTAAATCCCCACAGGGCGATGTAAATGTATTCTCTCAAATGTATTTATTCTGTATATATATGCATGTGATCTATATCGATGCTAAATGCCTAAATTGAATTGATGTGTTATTGTAGGGCCAGACATGGTTGGGGCTGATCTGGAGGGCGACATGGCTGGAACATCAGCTGGACCTGATCTGGAGGGCGACATGGCTGGAACATCAGCTGGTCGTAGACGAGGTAAGAAAGACCCTCTTCTGCTGTGTGTGTGTGTGTGTGTGTGTGTGTGTGTGTGTGTGTGTGTGTGTGTGTGTGTGTGTGTGTGTGTGTGTGTGTGTGTGTGTGTGTGTCTTCTGCTCTCTCCCTCCCTCTCTGTGTTCAATGTGCGTGTCTGTCTGTGAGTTCATGTGATTGTGTATCTGTGTGCATGAGTATAGCTGCTGTGTGTGTGTGTGTGTGTGTGTGTGTGTGTTGGTCGTAGACGAGGTAAGAAAGACCCTCTTCTGCTGTGTGTGTGTGTGTCTGTTACTTCTGCTCTCTCCCTCCCTCTCTGTGTTCAATGTGCGTGTCTGTCTGTGAGTTCATGTGATTGTGTATCTGTGTGCATGAGTATAGCTGCAATGTGTGTGTGTGTGTGTGTGTGTGTGTGTGTGTGTGTCAAAAACAAATATTTTATGGTAATTATCTTATTTCTATAATTCGCAGGTGGTGGCAGGCCTCGGAAACGCAAGGCTCCTCCTCCTGTGTGGCATGCCACAGACTGGTGTCCTCGGGACATCCCCTTCACTGGGAATCCGGGTCCTCGGAACGAGGCTGCTGCTCTGGAGTCCGATGCCCCGGTCGATTTCCTGGAGCTGCTGATCACAGACGAGTTGCTGCAGGAGATCTGCAAACAAACAAACCTCTATGCAGGCCAGCAGCAGCCCAGTGATTTGCAGTATTCCAGGTCCAATGTATGGAAAGCTGTCGATCTGGTAGAGCTCAAGAACTTTCTGGGGCTTTTCTTTTTGACCGGACTCCTCCAAAAGCCGGAGATTGAGATGTACTGGTGCACTGATGAGCGTCTAGCCACCCCCTTCTTTGGCAAGTACATGTCGAGGAACCGGTTCCAGGCCATACTCAGCAACCTTCACTTCGTCGATAACACCGTGCCCCGCCCTGTCCTTCAGCCTGACGAGAAAGAAGACAAGCTCTGGAAAGTCCGCCCGGTGTTTGAGTCCTTGCTGGCAAATTTCAAGCAGATGTTCATGCCGAGCCAGAACATCTCAATCGACGAGGGCATGCTGTTGTGGCGTGGGCGCCTCGAGTTCAAGGTGTATGCCCCCTGTAAGCCGATCAGGTACGGCATCAAATCGTACATTTTATGTGACTCGGCAACAGGCTACCTGTATAGTATGCAGCCATACTGTGGCTTGGGGCACACCCTTGTGGACACGGTTTCAAACCTACTGGGGGACTTAGCAGGCTTTGGGTACCATTTGTACATGGACAACTTGTACAATTCGGTGGGCACGGCCAAAATCCTCCTTGCCAAGGAGACCCACGTCTGCGGGACCCTGCGTCGAAACCGAGGGCAGCCACCAGACATCGCCGAGGTGACCAAATCGAAGCTGGGCCTTGGGTCGTCAATGTCACGCCATAGTGGAGATGGAGTGATGGTGGTGGCATGGCGATCCAAGCTGACAAAGATTGTCACTATGATCACCACACTCCACCCTGACGAAATGCAGACCGTGCCACTGAGGGAGAAAGGGAAACGCAAGAGGGTGAACGAACAGAGGCCAGTTTGTGTGGTTGACTACAATCAGTACATGAATGGGGTCGACAGACTGGACCAGAACCTGTCCTACTATATGTGCACGAGGAAGACCAAAAAATGGACAAAGAAGTTTGTGTTGTACCTCTTCCAAATTGCCCTGTACAACTCCTTTGTCCTCTATAAAGCCAGGCACCCAGATGGTGCCTGGCAGAACCTCTTCTCCTTCATGAACGAAATAGTGGGTTCCTGGACCCGTCAGGCGCACCTTGTGGTTGTGGCCCCTCCTGAGGAGGGTAGGAATGAGGCCCCGCCTCCTCAGGAAGAGGATCAGGCCATTCCTCGGGAGGATGGGATTGAGGCCCCGCCTCCTCCGGAAGAGGATCAGGCCATTCCTCGGGAGGATGGGATTGAGGCCCCGCCTCCTCCGGAAGAGGATCAGGCCATTCCTCGGGAGGATGGGATTGAGGCCCCGCCTCCTCCGGAAGAGGATCAGGCCATTCCTCGGGAGGATGGGATTGAGGCCCCTCCTCCCGAGGATGGCCCCGTTCCACCAGATGCCCCACCTGGTCGCCGCCGAAGGGCACCAAGAGAGGACCCTGCACCAGATGCCCCACCTGCTCGCCGCCGAAGGCGGGGTCCAAGAGTGGACCCCGGACCACCTGCTCGCCACCCAAGGCCACCAATAGTGGACCCACAGAGCAGGCTGAATAGAGCTCTACCCCATACAATGGACAAAATCCCAGGCTTGGGTACAAAGAAGCACCCAACAAGGCTTTGTAGGGTGTGTAGCAGATCAGGCCGAAAACGGAGCGAGACCAGTTATGAGTGCAGGTCATGTCATGTTCCCTTGCATCTTGGGGACTGTTGGTTACGGTACCACACTTATGACGAATACAGGTATTTGTGAGTAAAACCTGAACCAGTACCTCATGCCTTACCTTACCTGCCTTACTTTATTTTGTTTTATTTTTTTGCACACACACACACACACACACACACACACACCATCAGTTGTCACATTCCCTCAGAAAGCACTGATTGCACCAATTTATTGATTGAATGATTATTATTTGTTGTTAGTTGATTATATTTAGTTTGAAATGACTTGCACTTTGTGCTTTACAGTGAAACTGTAACGAATGTTCAGTAGTCACTCACCATGCACTGTTGAGACTCAAGAGTCTGTTTACATTCATCCCTATTTTGTCATTCATGTCAGTTCTGCTTTATTTGGTTTACTTATTTGTATTTATTTATTTTGCACTAATTGCACCAATTTATTGATGTTGATCTTTGAACGATTATTATTTATTTCATGTAGTTACATTTAGTTTCAAATGACTTCTTGCACTTTGTAGTGAGACGCTGGTTCAACCTACCAACCTCACTCACCATGCACTGCACATTGTGCATCATGAGTCATGACACATTGAGCTTTACTTGGTTTACTTATTTTGATTTATTTATTTTCACAAATTGTCATAAATGGCATAAAAGGAAAAAAAAGGCTGATCTACAAGCTTAGTAAAGCTTGTTGATCTGTTATTTGTTATGAATACTTGAGATTTTGACTGATTTTGATTTTGAATGTATTGATGTTGCACTTTGAACTTGGAATTATTATTATTTATTATTATTTTGAGGAAAACGTATTTGAAAAAAAAATACAGTGAAAAAATGTTGTTTGAATTGAGCTGAAATAAGCTTGCACTTTGGAAATGGAGCGATAAATGTACAATCAAAAACTTTTTTTGTTTTTTTTCGTTTTTTCTTTATAAACAAGTATTGTTTACATGCCTGATGTCAATGAAGGCGCAAAATAAATATCAAACACTTCTGAAATCATTTTTATGCCTCTAAAGTGTGTCCTTTCAGTAAAACACTCATAACTCTGAATCTAAAGAAAAAGGTCAGTTTTTGGTGAAAACGAGCTGTATTCAACTACCTCTAGCTAAAAGACGGAACATGCTATCAACTCACTTTTTTTTTCAGATGAAAGAAGAGATTCTAAGCTTTGTTTTGAGATATTCCATGTGTTCATAGTCATAGCAGAAGATATGCTATGGGTCCACAAAAAAGAGTCAGACTGGTCAAAATGGCTGGCAGTGGGAACAGCCTGTTGTAGAAAACTCTGGCAGGGAATGTGTTAATAATGTTAGATAAATCGAAAACACCCGTCCTTGGATCTGGTGACTGATATTGTCCTTCTAATGTGAGGAGACCGTGTTTTTTTTTTTTTTTTTTTTTTTATAAATAAATACAATAACAATTTTTTTTTTTTTTTATTAAAAAAAGTAATAAACTCACATATTAGGAAGGCAGGATTAGTCACCAGAACCAAGGACGGGTGTTTTAGATTAATCTAACATGTTAAAAATGGAGTTTGTATAGGAAGGGGCTGTGTCTGATACAATCAAATCAATCAAATATATAAATACTGAATCAAGCAACTTAAAAAACTGTCTGGGTTGTTCACAAAAGCCTGAGTAGACGATAAAATGACCAATTTTTGAAATCCCTTTAAACCTGGAAGTTAACTTCACAGCTAAATCTCCATGGTAACTAATGTAGCATTGCTTTCATGAAACCGAGTCATGGAAAAACATATCCAGGTTTACTGACTAAATTAATCTGGCGAGATAACTCAGCTTTCATGAAACCCATTCATGGCTAAGATAAGATAAATTCATCCAGGATAGCTGATGAATCCCGGCTTAATCCCCAATCTAGGTTTGGTGAAACAGGCCAAAGGTCAAAAAGATGTTGTTCATCCACATACCTGTTCCTCCACAAACCTGTAGCAACATGGAATGACCTCACTCTGTCACTACCCCCTGACCTGACAATCTCTCAGTCACAGACGGCTGGGGAATACACAAGTGATTACGATCGTCTGGAGAAAGTGTAAGTTCTCTCAAAGCTACTATATTTATATTATTTTATGTTTAGTCTAGATGGAAAGTGGGGTCCATATGCATAGGGTGGATTTCTTTTCACCACCTGATTTTTCTTATTCCTTGAAGTCTGTATTTTAAGATTCTGCCAGGTGACAGGCTGAAAAGCCCAAAAGATCATGACCTCAAAGCCGAAGATTTTCAGATCACATAATAATTATCTTCATACTAAATACTTAAGATGGATTTTTCAACTGCTCTATCTCAATCCTTGAAGTGTGTAGTTTAAGATTCGGGTACCAGGCTGAAATAATGTCTTCAGACTTCAGTAAAATTGGTATCATTAAGATTCAAGCATATTTTGGCTCTATTACAATATAGCAAAAAAAATAAACAGATTACAGATTACATCTATATTTGTCTTTTTACTAATATTTTTTTACCTGAAATAAGGTCATGCGTGGTTGTGTGTGTGTGTGTGTGTGTGTGTGTGTGTGTGTGTGTGTGTGTGTGTGTGTTAGTGTCCGAGCACTGCATTCCCAATAGGCTACAGTATGAAGGATTACTTTGTGGGTTCTAGAATCTTTTTCAGGCTCCTCTCCTGTGGAACCATCTTTGAGGTTTGGTCCAGGAGGCAGACACCCTAAGTTTAAGAGCAGGCTTAAAACGTTCCTTCCACAACAGCACCATCATCATCCATAGTCTCTAATATCGTTAAAGCCTGTGCAGTGTCACGTTTGATTACCTCATTAACAAATGACATGACCTGCCCGGTGAAACATGTTTACAATTTAGGCATTTAGCAGACGCTCTTAATCAGAGTGATTTACAGTAATCAAGGTAAACACAAGGTATACATCAAATCCTCTAATACTTATACAAAGCTCTGTGTGTGTGTGTGTGTGTGTGTGTGTGTGTGTGTGTGTGTGTGTGTGTGTGTGTGTGTGCGCGCGTGCGTGCGCAGTGGCTGAACAAGTCAAAGCCGGGCCGGTAGGCAGAGCGCATGAACAGGCCCACGGGAAAAAAAGAGAATATTACCGTTTTCTCTCACACAAATGCAAAGCATTTCAGAAGGAGTTTAGCACCACGGACCCACTTCAATGAGTAGTAGCCTACTTACATTGCACAACTGTAAATGGCACGGCAGCCCAACAGTTAAAGTAGGTAGGCTACAAGTACAAATTACATTTTGAATTCATACTACTCACCACTATTTGTAGCCTTAGATAAAGACTTGTAGATGTATTTTATCGATCTTTACATTTTTTATCATACATGAACAAATGCAAAATATAAGGTGACCCGCTTGCCTCAAATGTTAACTAGGTGTACGGCGTGTTTGTACAATGTATTAGTCAATTAAGAAGTGTTTTAATCCCGTCTGTGGCCGAACGCCATTTTCCCCCTCGTTTACTTCCTATTTACATTGAGTGTAATTCTGGCTTTCAACCCTAACCCTCACTACCGCCCATCGGGAACTTCTGACAGAATCGGCCACAGACGGGATTAAAACACTTCTTTATTGGAAAAATATGGACTAATACATTGCACAAACACGCCGGACACAAGTTAACATTTGGGGCAAGCGGGTAAGCACCTTATATTTTGCATTTGTTCATGTTTGGAGAAGTATAGGCTTTGGAGCTGACATTCCAGGGCAATCGGGGGGTGGTAGAGATAAGACTCTCGTAGAGATAAAAAAAGTCAAAATCGATAAAATACATATACGACTACGAGTCTTTATCTAAGGCTACACTATTTGGGCATGATATACAGTCAGTAGGCTAGACAGCTACATTGAACTTCAATGTACTAATAATGCATACAGTCAGTGACAGACAGTACAGTAGCCTACCTTTAATGTGGCTCCCTGACCCAGATGAGGGTAACATAGTGTGTATTAATCACTGTAACGTCAGGCTCATTTGGCGATGCAACAGATGGATGATGAAGCCAACTAAATATGCACCTAATTTGGACAGTTTTGAGATTGCCTGGTCCATCTTTCTCTTTGTTTTCACGTTTTTTAGCTCCAATGTATAGCCTCTAATTGCGTTCAATCATGATTAGAAGGGCATTGCATACCTTTTAGTTTTTGGGAGCAGTTAGGGGTTAAGTATCTTGCTCAGGGGCACTTCGAACCTTACGCTTCCCATGCGGGCTCATTAACCATTCAACTATTGCCGCCGAACCTGGTATGAGGAATGACCAATTGACCCTGCAGCTGACCTTAGGGTCATGCTGGTCAAATAACATCAGGTCAGTGAAGGGTCCTGGACATCACTATATGCTTCAAAGTGAGGCTCTACTCACAGCACTGGTGGACCTAAGTACTCTACCCCAGTACTTGAGACAAAGTATAGATACTCCTGATAAACATTACTCAATTACAAATGAAAGTTGCTCAGTCAAATTTTTTTCCAGTTAAATTATTGGAGTAGGTACTTTAAAAAATGCATAAGATATTAAAAAAAAACATTTTTAATATCAAAGCATGCTGTATTAAAATGTACACTTTCCAAAACTTTTTCAGTAATTTAAATAAACTAATAGTGAAGATAGCAGCTCTACAAGCTTAACTGTGATACGTTATGAGATTGTAGATATTCTATTCTATAAAAAAAAAGGGCTTAAGTGTCGAAATGTCCCTGAGCAAGACACTTAAAGTTTTAACTGCTCCCCCCTCCTCGCTCCTCTGTGGGCAGCAAAAAAAGGTATGGAATGCCGTTCCACAGGTCTTGAGAGCTGCAGCCTCAGTGGGCATTTTTAAGAACCACTTAAAAACACTACTGTTGAAACAAGCATTTGTGGAATGTCTTAGATCTTTTGTTTTTGTTGTTTTTAATCATTTGAATGCTCTGTGCTGTGACTTTATTTCTGTTGTATGTAAAGCACTTTGAGTTCTCTCTGTGAGAAGTGCCATACAGATAAAATATACATACTTACTGGCCTGGTAAACCACCCCCAGCCCGGAAATCTCATTTGCATTTGATTTCAGGAATGAGTCTGGCATGAACTCCTGTTTGGCTATTTGGCTGTGGGCAGGAGTTGGGTGGGAGTAGTAGCATTGACAGGCAACCCCTGCATCCAATCAGCGTAACAAAATATTCCTCTGAAGTAAAAATACCTCAAAATTGTACATAAGTAGCAGTACTTAAGTAAATGTACTTAGTTACTTTACACCACTGGAGCTGATGTTGTTACTTGAAAATATTAAAACATATAACATTCAATCAAACATCAAACATTACACAGAGGCAGTTTCTTTAATATTTAATCAACAGAAAACAATTTGAAATGGATTGTCTGTAAATTATAGCCACAACCAATCATGTCTCAGACAGTCATGTATCAAGTTCGTTCCACCACCACAGAGCAACGTAGGGGCAAGGGGACATTTGTAAGTTGCCAGGCCGACAACAGGTTGCTTTAAACTGATACATGATTATCACTGCCCTCCCCAGGACGAGACATGCCGGTTCTCTGAATTATTATTTTGAAATAGGCTCATGATTGATTGACCACATATATGAAGTTAACCATTGCATTGTGTTAGAAACCTGCATACACTTTTGGAGTTAACGGGTCAAATTTGACCCGGTGATTTAACTCAGCCCAAAATAATAATAATAATAATAATAATAATTAATTATTTTCTCCCACCTCATAGCTGACTTGTTTGCATTGTATGCATTCATATCCATGTAAACACTTCTTTTTTAAAATATTATTTTGGGTTAGAGCTAGGGTTTCATCTTTTGAAAAATAAAATAATATGAATAAAAATAACTGTAATAATTTATGTAAAACATTCTTAAGTAAAAATATTAAATTATGAAAAATACATATTACATTTTCTACAGTGTTACAATTGCCCCCAACCACTGTTACAATTGCCCCCGTCATGGGGGCAATTGTAACACGCTGACTTATTGCATTAAAAGTAATATTTTTTAGTCTTGTCCTTACTAGTGAATAGTGAAAGCTTATAAATGGTATTAGTAATTAGGGCACATATATGTTTCTTAAAACAAAAGATGACTAGTATATTTCAAGTACTCTAAGTAAATTGTGAAGGAAAAGGAAAAAGTGTTACTTTTGACCCCAGTCTCCCCCTAGGGTTAGGGTTTCATCTTTCAATATATCTCGTTTTCAATTTTAACATTTTCTAAATTCACTCATTACATTTCCTATAATGAAGACAATGGATAATGATGTTATCTAGCTATACTAGACTAATATTAGAACACACTTCCAAAAAGTGTTAAGGGTCAATATTTACCCGTATAGCCTACCATAGAAGGTAAAACGTCATTTATTTGTCATAAACCCAAACTTTATTTTACTCCTAATAGCAAAAGCCAATTGAGGACAAGTTTCTCTCACTCTCAAACATGTAAACATTGAATATTGACAATTTGGGGGGAATTGAGCCACTTCTCTGCCGGGTCAAATAAAAGTAAAAAAAAACGTGTTTTCAGAGAGTAGCGCATAGGTGCCGAAACCGTGTTATCAGTATTTGTTTTATTTTTTTATTTTTCACAAGGGGGGGGGGGGGGGGCAGGGGGGGGGGGGCTAGCGCAGTTCTGGAATCACCCACAGTGACTCTGAGAAGGAAGGGACAGATGGATCACTGTGCAAAAAAACATGGCTCCCCCTCCGCTCCCGTTCTATTTCCTTGATGAAAACCTCTGCAGCTCCGAAACCTTTTACATTGGGGAAAACGAGTCATCTTCGATGGCCGATTACTCCGTAATGGCGACTCGTGTGAGAGATGTTATTGTTCCAGGCGTTAGCCAGGACCATCGATCGTCGTGCACGCATCCATTGTTTATGTGTGGGTACAGCTATAAACAGCACAGTGTTTCAAACGGTGAGACCTCTGGCACTCAAAGTAATCTGTTTTATTAAAACGCTGGCACCCGTTGTGTTAACAACACAGATGTCTTTTTTTTTTTTTAGACCATCAGAATTAACTAAAATGGTGGTAATTAATTTTGTTGCGTTAAAATAGCTGTTTCTGAGGATATCAGCCTTGTTCCGATAATGAAATATAAAGGTACTTTTTACGGAAAACGGTTAAAAAATGGAACGGTTAAACAACTAAATGCTATACTAAAATATCTTAAAAGTAAATACCGTGCCACAAAAAAAGATGTTTGACAGCGTTTAAGAAGTTTTAAAATACAGCAGTGAAAATAGTAATGGTCGCCGCTCGGTTTCGCTCGGCTTCACCAGTCGGTCCCTGATTGGCCAACGTGTGCTGTCAATCACAGAACAATGAGTGAGGACGCTGATAGGCTAGACAAGCTCTCAGGCCAGACCCAATTCCTGAAATCAAATGCAAATGAGATTTTCGGATTGGGGGTGGTTTACAGGGGCGTTTTGTGCTGTAGGCAAGGTCAGGCGGCCGCCTGGGGCCTCAACAGTCAGGGGGTCTCATGAGATTTACCCAAATTATTATTTTAAAAATATAAATAAACTGTTTTCATTCCATTTGAGGCCCCTGGCGAGAACGTCACGTCACATTCTAGGAAATAAGCGCACTACTGGTGTGTGTAGTTGTAGAGTGGAGGGGGCCAGGGGGCTCATTAGCTGTCCTTTTGTTATTTATGCTCTTTCCAGGTCAATTCAATTCAATTCAATTCAATTTTATTAAAGTGTCAAATCACAACAAGTTGTCTCAAGACACTTTACATGTAGAGAAGAGACCCGACAATCCCACCCTGAGCAAGCAATTTTGCGACAGTGGCAACGAAAAACTCTGTCTTAATTGAAAGAAACGTCAGGCAGACCCTAGGCTCTAGGGTGGCGGCCTTCTGCCTCGACCGTGTCGGGGGAAAGAAGAGAGAGAGAGAGGGAGAGACAGAGGAGAGACAGAAAGAGATACAGTACAAGTAGTAACAATAACAATAGTAGCAAATATAATAGTGTAAGATAGTATATGATAATATAATATAGTACAGCAATAATGTGTATGCAGTATATAATGGTATAATATAAGAATGTTAAGATCATATACAGTATAGCGTAGTGGTATAGTGTAGTGTAGTAGTGTAGTAGAAATCCACGGTCGTGCTCCATGGAGAGGCCCGGTCCGCAGTCACAGTTTTGAGCCGCAGCTGGGGGTCCGTATTGACAGTCCATGGGACTGCGACGTGGGAGACAAAAGAAACTCCGGGGAGCGGGTCCCCGGGTGTAGAATTAGTGGCAGGCCTTACTAGAGCGTGAATCTGTACATGGTTAATTACAATTGTACCAATGGGACACAAACCCACACAACCAAAAGGGAGGACGAGAAGAGAGAGGACAAGAGGAGAGAGGAGAAAGGGGGGAGGTGGGGAGGGAGAGGGGAGAGAGGATGACTATAGGGTGACTGAGTCTATACACTTCGGCTATAGGCTTTATCATAGAGAAAGGTTTTTAATCTAGTCTTAAATATACAGAGTGTGTCTGCCTCACGGACTGAGACTGGGAGAAGGTTCCACAGCTGAGGTGCCTGAAACGTAAATGCTCTGCCTCCTGTTCTAGCTTTTTTGGGGTTTCCTGGAGCCGTAAGCATTTTTTCATACTTTGGACGCAATTGTGTTCTAGCAGCAGGCTATTTAGGGACTTACTTGGGCAGCCTGATAATAAAGCGTTGCAATAGTCCAGCCTAGAAGTAACAAATGCGTGAACAAGTTTTTCTGCATCATTTTGGGACAGAATGTGCCTAACTTTTGCAATATTACGCAGGTGAAAAAAGGCATTTCTTGAAGTTTGTTTTTTGTGGGACTGAAAGGACATATCTTGGTCAAATGTGACTCCCAGATTCTTTACAGTGGCCTTGGAGGTCAAGGTAATACCATCTAGGGTAAAATTATCATCGGCTAATTTATCTCTGAGGTGCTTAGGGCCAAGTACAATAACTTCAGTTTTGTCCGAGTTGAGGAGTAGGTAATTACGGGTCATCCAACTCTTGATATCTATAAGACATGCTTGAAGTTTAGCCAGTTGATCTGTTTCATCTGGCTTCATCGATAGATATAATTGTGTATCATCTGCATAACAGTGGAAATGTATAGAGTGTTTCCTAATTATCTCACCTAAAGGAAGCATATATAGAGTAAATAGTATTGGTCCAAGTACAGAGCCTTGTGGGACTCCGTATTTAACCTTTTCACATACTGAAGGTGTATCGTTAACGCTTACAAACTGAAATCTGTCAGACAGATAAGACTCAAACCAGTTCAATGCAGCACCCTTAATGCCAACCAAATGCTCTAGTCTCTGCAACAAAATATGGTGATCGATAGTATCAAATGCAGCACTGAGGTCCAACAAAACCAGTACAGAGAGAAGGTTGTTATCTGATGCAAAGTCATTTGTGACCTTCACCAATGCCGTCTCAGTGCTATGGTGTGCTCTGAATCCTGACTGAAAAGCTTCAAATAGCTTGTTGTTATGTAAAAAGTCACATAACTGCTTGGCGACTGCTTTCTCAAGGATTTTAGAGAGAAATGGAAGGTTCGATATAGGGTTATAGTTAGCCAAAATGCCTGAGTTGAGAGTAGGCTTCTTGAGGAGAGGTTTGATAACAGCTACCTTAAAGAACTGTGGTACGTAGCCCGATACCAGAGACATATTGATCATATCTAGTAGGGATGCACCAACCGGGGTCAGGACCTCTTTAAGTAATTTAGTTGGGACTGGATCCAAGAGACAGGTCGTTGGTTTGGAAGATGTGATCATTAAAGTAAATTTGGAGAGCTCGACCGGAGAGAAACTGTCCAAATATACACTATGTCGTACAGCCACTTCTGAGGATATTACATCGGAGGGTGGTCCAGTAGGGGCTGAGAGTAGTAGGTTATCAATACTATCTCTAATAGTATTGATTTTACCATTGAAAAAAATCATGAAATCATTGCTGCTAAGGGATATAGGAATATGTGGATCAGTAGAGTCATGACTTTTTGTCAATTTGGCTAGAGTGTTAAAAAGGAACCTATGGTTGTTTTTGTTTTCCTCTATTAAGGATGAATAATAGGTGGCTCTGGCATTGCAGAGAGCCTTCCTATATATTTTAAGGCTGTTTTGCCAGGCTATACAGGATTCTTTCTGTTTGGTTGAACGCCATATCCTTTCAAGCTTACGTGACGTTCGCTTGAGATTTTTAGTTCCAGAGTTATACCATGGGGCTAGCCTCTGTTGCTTTATTACCTTCTTTCTTAAAGGAGCAACAGAGTCAAGCGTTGCCTGAAGGGAGCCTGTGACACTATCAACAAGGTGATCGACCTGAGAGGGGCTATAAGTATAGAGATCTTCAATTGTGTTGGAATATACTGAGTTGATGGCTGATGGTATTGCTTCCTTAAATTTGCCCACAGCACTATCGGATAGATTTCTACCAAAGACATTTTTGTCCAATGGTGAGTAATCAATTAATGTAAAATCAAAAGTTATTACATAGTGGTCGGAAAGGTTCTCATTATATGGGAAGACTATGAGATGTTCAATTTCAATACCATAGACCAAAACAAGGTCGAGGGTATGGTTGAACTTGTGAGTAGGTTTATCTACGCAGTGAGAGAAACCGATTGACTCAATTAATGTAATAAACGCTTTACTGAGGCTATCGGTTACTACATCCACATGGATATTCATGTCGGCAGCCAAAATGATTATATCAGAGTAGGTAGGACTAGACGTGATAGAAACTCTGAGAATTCAGATAGGAATTCAGTGTAGGCCCCAGGAGGGCGGTACACTGTAACAAATAATAAGGGCTGTAATGATTTCCAGCTTGGGTGTGAAAGAGTGAGAACCAGACTTTCAAACGTTTTGTAAGTCAGCCTGGGTCTGGGGCTGACTATTAAGCTTGAGTTGAATATGGCTGCAACTCCACCTCCAATCTGGCCGGTGTCTCGAGGAATATGAGCATTTGTGTGACTTGGTGGGGTGGCTGTATTTAGACAGACGTATTCTTGCTCACCCAGCCATGTTTCGGTAAGACAAAGTAGATCAAGATGGTTGTCTGATATGATTTCATTTACCAATACACCTTTATAGCATAGAGATCTAATGCTCAGGAGTCCACATTTAATAATTTTGTTTTGTGGCACTACTGCATTAATTTTGATCTGTGCCAAGTTTTTATGCACAGCTCCTCGAACCCTTGGTTTCATATGCCTAGGGGGTTGAGTAGTTTCAATTGTTCTGATTTGTAGTGTAGGTGGCTGCTCTGGTGGAAGCACAGAGAAGCGTGTAGGACTGCAACTTTGCTTCCTGGTCCCAACTCTGGGTGGTCATAGTTTATTGATAAACTCGTCTATATTTCTAGAGATGAGCGCCGCACCATCCCAAGTTGGATGTATGCAGTCTCTCCCCATCAGACCAGTATTCCCCTCGAAAGTTTGCCAATGATTTATAAAGCCCACGTTATTATCTGAACACCACCTTGATAACCAGAGGTTGAATGAAGACATACGGCTGTACATCTCATCACCAATCATATTTGGCAGGGGACCAGAGAAAACTACGGAGTCCGACATTGTCTTTGCGTATGTGCACACTGACTCAACATTTATCTTTGTGATCTCTGATCTCTTAAGTCGTGTGTCATTGCCACCGCAGTGAATTACAATTGTATCAATATAGCTGCAAGCAGCAATAAGCGGGTTCGAGGGATAAGGCAGAGGCACGAAGAGGCAGGCAGAAAGAGAGAGAGAGAGAGAGAGAGAGAGAAAGAGAGGCAGTTAGAGAGAGAGAGAGAGAGAGAGAGAGAGAGAGAGAGAGAGAGAGAGAGAGAGAGAGAGAGAGAGAGAGAGAGAGAGGCAGTGACAGAGAGATAGAGAGAGAGGGGCAGAGAGAGAGAGAGAGAGAGAGAGAGAGAGAGAGAGAGAGAGAGAGAGAGAGAGAGAGAAAGAGAGAGAGAGAGAAAGAGAGGCAGTGTGAGAGAGAGAGAGAGAGAGAGAGAGAGAGAGAGAGAGAGAGAGAGAGAGAGAGGCAGAAAGAGAGAGGCAGAAAGAGAGAGAAGAAGTGAACATGCATTAATTAACAAAGTCATGATTTTGGTTCAGTAAATTATATTTGGACTGGTTAAATTGGGGTTTGAACCAGGGACCTACAGACTGACAGGTAGACAGTGTACTGACTGAGCCATTGGATAGACAGAATTGGATTTCATGTGTGGTAATTTATGATACAGCATGGATTGCTTATTATATATATACAAGCTCATAACGCGTCACATTGTAGATCGGCTGTATGTGTTTATTGTAGATGTTGTATTAATAATTAAATCTGCAAAGTAACAATAACTAAAGCTGTCATATGCTGTAATTGTAGTAGAGTAGAGTGACAAAAATGGAAAGTAAAGTAAAAGTACCTCAAAATTTTACTGTGCATTGTAAGCATTTGTATTGGTACTTGAGTAAATGTACATAGTTACTTTTCAGGCTAGGTATCACCAGGTGCACTGATTGCTAGAGTGCAGAGGGACATGGGTTGATATTAATGGTCTTAACTCAAAATGTATATATATCACACAGCTTAAATGTTTTGATTAAATCGGAGTGTGATGTAAAGAAAATCTGTAGTGTAAAGGTTGCAAGTTCATCAAATGTCAATGTATACTGTTTCTTCTATCGGGGTAGCTCAGTTGGAAGAGCTATTGACTCTGAACCGCAAGGTCATGGGCTCGAATCCTGGCAAAAACAACACAGCATATGAGTAATCTGGTTCCTTGGTTTATAGAGCATTGTTACAGGTATAGACTCATTTGTTTTCAAGGCAGATGATTAAGCAATCAAGCTATTGGACCAACAGACCTGCACCTGTGAAAAAGGTGCTCACATATTTGACACAGTTTCACGCTAATTGCTCAGAAATCCTTGGTTTAAAAGTTTTTCAAACTGCTCAATATGGCGTAAAATCTGAGGGCGGAGATTACTGGTCAAAATGTTAGATGTGTTCCTCATGAGTCAAGGCACATGTGTAAGCAGGTTTCACGGCTGTCGGCCAAACGAGGCATGACTTTTGCCTGTTTAAAGTTTGCATGTTCAAAAAATTGCTATAGCGCCCCCCTTTGACCAATTAGAGTAAGATTGGTTTCAGTGATACTTGGAATGACCCTCTACAATATTGCAAAGTTTCAAACAAATGTGAGTCTGCATGTATGTGTTAGGGGCAGACGAATAATTTTAATAAAACTGCAATATTCATTGGCTCATAAAAGCTTAACGTTTTCACTTATGGAAAATCCGCTTGCTCACGTCTGTCGGTATAGGTCCAAAGTTCATGTGTTAAAAGTTTTGTGAAGATCGCTCCAAAATCCCAGGAGGAGTTTGATTTTAACTGCTTTTCATATAATTCGAAATGGTGGGAGATCAGCGGGCTCATTAACCACTCAGAGATCAGCGGGCTCATTAACCACTCTAGGCCGTGGGCAGAGTGCCTCTATCTCCTTTAGTTTTTGAGTTGGTTGATCCCCATCAAGAGCCTGGCTAATTTTTTAGTATTGTGTAGATTAGTTGTTTATGAACACATTATCAAATGTTTCCATCCTGAAAAGTTGCGCCAGAATAATAAAACTTAGATATGATATCACTAAGTAATGTTACTTATTTTCATAAAACTGGCAGCCCACTGTGAAGTATAAACCAATCAAAGCTCGCCTACTGTATCGTGCAATTCAGTTTAGTTAGGGAATTTTAGCAAAATATTTGGACCATCTGTGAAAAAATTTACTACCAATAGCTTTCTTCACCAATGTGTTCTTATAGGTGTCTAGAATCACCTCTGAATTTATTTAAACCCAAATCCTCGTGGAAAATCCTGGAGAGCCAATCAAAGTTAAGGAGCCCAGAGGGCTTGGGTGAAAAATATGAAAAGAAATAAAAGTCTTGTGAGGTGTCTAACTAGGGGTTTTCAGGGGTGCTGAATCCATTCCAACCATTATTTTTGAGTAAAAATGTCTCCCTGGCCATCTAATATTGGTATATTGGTTATTGTTAGTGTATAATCAGTGTATAATCAATGGTAGGGGATTGGGGTGTTGTTGAATTGATTCTATTCTGAAAAATAAAATAAGAAAATATTGCTAAACACTTGATAAGAGTGTACACCTACTGTGCACATGCTCAGTGGGATACACTGTCTGCATGTGGGGAAGGAGCGGGAGTGTTGCATCCTGGCAAATATGTCTGGACGATTTTAAGGTACGGTAGTTTATCTACTTTTTGGCATTTCTTTTCCTCTGCTGGCAAAACTTTTGATTACTGTGAATTTAGATGTCAATTTTCTCTAGCCTATTGCTTACATTGAACAATCATTAGTTAAACAATCATGACACTTGTCTTTTAGTAGACAACATGGAAGAGGATTCTCTTGTGGCTTAAGGTGCTTCATCTGTGGTGGTCCTGAGACTGAGATTCAAAAGCTCTCAAAAGTCACCCAAAAAGGCTATGCACAGATGTTGTCTTATTCTGAGAGTGTGGATGATGCAGCATTAATCAGAAGACTACATGAGGACTGGAAAAACTGAGATGACCCCAAACTAAGATACCATTTGGAATGCAAAACCGAGCTATACAGTCGTGCAAGAGGTATATCCACTGGAAATCGTACGTTTTTTTCAATGTGATGAAAGTTGCCACTTGCAGATTTCAATCCTATTCTATGTTGTGAGTGACATCATAATTTAATAAAAACTTTAAACATAATCTATTCTTTAGAGCAAGATGAGCAAGACCAACGGCCAGACAGGAAGAAAAGACGCAGGGCATTGTCTGGGTCAAGTAGTTCAAGTGCTAGCTGGCACACTTGATCTACCATAATACTTGCATCCTTTGCAATGAAGGTATCAATGCTGGCACATTGAAAAGAAACCCTGGTAAGTCTTTTGTATGTAAGATTCAAATTAATTTTTATAATTGTTTTTCTTGCTCCTCATTGTAGGCTTCCACTCAAAGTAGAATAATTTAATCATGCACATACTGTATGTGGCTATCTTTTATCCAGACAGATCTCGGCAGTTGTATCGTGCACCTGATAATGTCTACCAGGACCAACTGAAAAGGAGTTTGATGCAGAAAGCAAAGCGACGAGGTGATGACTGGGGACGTGAAGTCGCTGGTCGCCTGTCTGGTATTATAGATTTGGTGGCAGAAGAGGCAGTATATCATATTCGATGAAGAAGAGACTTTGAGAACCCTGTTACAAAGTCTAAGGTAACATTATATGGATACGCAATACAGCTGTACAATACAACTCACATTTCTTATCCTTTATTAGTCCCCCTCATTCCTGGACCCATATCAATCTTGCAGAATAAATTATTTTGAAATCAAAAGTTTCACTATTAAGAATTATATTTCTTCCCTCAGGATAAGAAATGTGAGTTGTATTGTACAGCTGTATTGTGTATCCATATAATGTTACCTCAGACTTTGTAACAGGGTTCTCAAAGTCTCTTCTGCATCGAATATGATATACTGCCTCTTCTGCCACCAGGCGACCAGCAACTTCACGTCCCCAGTCATCACCTCGTCGCTTTGCTCTCTGCATCAAACTCCTTTCAGTTGGTCCTGGTAGACATTATCAGGTGCACGATACAACTGCCGAGATCTGTCTGGATAAAAGGTAGCCACATACAGTATGTGCATGATTAAATTATTCTACTTTGAGTGGAAGCCTACAATGAGGAGCAAGAAAAACAATTATCAAAATTCATTTGAATCTTACATACAAAAGACTTACCAGGGTTTCTTTTCAATGTGCCAGCATTGATACCTTCATTGCAAAGGATGCAAGTATTATGGTAGATCAAGTGTGCCAGCTAGCACTTGAACTACTTGACCCAGACAATGCCCTGCGTCTTTTCTTCCTGTCTGGCCGTTGGTCTTGCTCATCTTGCTCTAAAGAATAGATTATGTTTAAAGTTTTTATTAAATTATGATGTCACTCACAACATAGAATAGGATTGAAATCTGCAAGTGGCAACTTTCATCACATTGAAAAAAACATACGATTTCCAGTGGATATACCTCTTGCACGACTGTATAGCTCGGTTTTACATTCCAAATGGTATCTTAGTTTGGGGTCATCTCAGTTTTTCCAGTCCTCATGTAGTCTTCTGATTAATGCTGCATCATCCACACTCTCAGAATAAGACAACATCTGTGCATAGCCTTTTTGGGTGACTTTTGAGAGCTTTTGAATCTCAGTCTCAGGACCACCGCAGATGAAGCACCTTAAGCCACAAGCTACAGAATCCTCTTCCATGTTGTCTACTAAAAGACAAGTGTCATGATTGTTTAACTAATGATTGTTCAATGTAAGCAATAGGCTAGAGAAAATTGACATCTAAATTCACAGTAATCAAAAGTTTTGCCAGCAGAGGAAAATAAATGTCAAAAAGTAGATAAACTACCGTACCTTAAAATCGTCCAGACATATTTGTCAGGATGCAACATTCCGCTCCTTCCCCACATGCAGACAGTGTATCCCACTGAGCATGTGCACAGTAGGTGTACACTCTTATCAAGTGTTTAGCAATATTTTCTTATTTTATTTTTCAGAATAGAATCAATTCAACAACACCCCAATCCCCTACCATTGATTATACACTGATTATACACTAACAATAACCAATATACCAATATTAGATGGCCAGGGAGACATTTTTACTCAAAAATAATGGTTGGAATGGATTCAGCACCCCTGAAAACCCCTAGTTAGACACCTCACAAGACTTTTATTTCTTTTCATATTTTTCACCCAAGCCCTCTGGGCTCCTTAACTTTGATTGGCTCTCCAGGATTTTCCACGAGGATTTGGGTTTAAATAAATTCAGAGGTGATTCTAGACACCTATAAGAACACATTGGTGAAGAAAGCTATTGGTAGTAAATTTTTTCACAGATGGTCCAAATATTTTGCTAAAATTCCCTAACTAGTTGGCCAATCACGTTCTTCGTACCACTTCCAAAACCGGAACCAGGAAGTACAGCTCAGAATGTCAACAAGAAAACAACACGAAAACAACAGAGGTAATATTAGTTTTTTGATGACTGTTGGACATATTCTTATGAAAATGTATACAATGGATGCAGACTATAGAATGAGCCGCGTCGATGATAGCCCATTATAATACTAAGCATTCATAGTTTATCATTATAACGTTAAAGAAATGTTAGAACGGTCGACGTGCAGACACCAGCTAAAAAGTTTACCATTAGCTATAATTTAGAGAATTATCAACAGCTGCAAATTCTTAAAATATCATTAATCAGTGGTCAATCCGTATGCACCCCTTTAGAGAGCTGGGTTGCTATAATTGGCTCTGCTAGATATTGTTTAATTCGTTTATTGATCCCAAACGGTCAAGGCTACTCTATACTGTATATTCCAGTCGCTGTGCCGTAAGTTCAATTTGGTGTTTTGGGTTGGGTTACTGTTGGTTATTTGTTGTAATTCTCTCTTAAATGTTTGATGCTTAAGTTACGAGTTAAAGTAGTAAGTTGGGCCAGTTGGGTTTGCAAAGTTAGGTTGGTTCGGTCTTCTGTGTTTTTTCTGTCTGCGTTAGGCTGCATTCCTTATTGTGTGGATGTTAGCATGTTCCTCTTTATTTCTTGTTTAAGTGTTTATATGTGCGTATGTGCACAATACTCATATTTGTGAGGTGTTTTATATGGTTACTTTAAATGGTGTAATCTCGCCATTTTCTGTTTGTGCAGAACTGCGCATTCACCACGCCCCAAGTTAATTTGCTTGTGCATTTAGTTAATATGAAAAGGCTGTTCCTGCTGCCTCCAGACCATGCCATGATGGCTATGACCTACTGTATATTGTCGGCTACCTTTTGCTTTTCATACTAAGAGCTTCTAAACATCGATACAAAAACTACACGTTAGTGAAAACGGTATAACCGAATCTACACCACACCAGATGCAAATATTGTAGTTAATTAAAAATGGCTGCGAATGCTTAAGATACTATAAGCAGTGACCAATGCACCCCTTTAGAGATGGCTTGCTATGATTGGCTCTAATACACATTGTTCGCCATCTGTATCTTTCATTTCTGTGACTGTCCATGATATTTGATCTTTTTGCAGATCAGGCATGCAACAGGCAGGAGGTGGGAAGCTCTCTTTGGGAGTCCAGGGTCATCTGATGAAGAGCGCAGAACACAAACTTTGGATGCCGTGACATCACAGACATCATCTGGCTGTGGTTCTTCTACACATGGTAATAATGGGATGGATCATTAACAAAGAATGCATTGATACAGTATGAAAGGTGATTGTAACACAGTATTGACTTAAACAAATCTGAGCCCACAAGTATTTGAACAGAACATCTGAGAGTAACATTCTATAAACCTAATTAGTTATGATGTTTATTCTTTAGTGACTATGGATGTCTGTGTGTTTCAGGCTCTGGAGTTGAAGTCGCAGAGGAGCAAGCGGCGACACATGGATCTGTGAAACTATTGTGATGGTGGATGAAGAGAAGCTGACATCAGCAGCAGCGGCCTGGAGAGCACTGCATAGGCTGCGTTTCCCAGAGGGTGGCATTCCCCTGTTCATTTCCCATTTTACATGGATTCATTTGATTGCTATATGGCCAAGCCAGGGGTCATCGCCATGCTGGCTTGTGGTGGACATGGACATAACATCTTTTGAAAAATTATATTACCAGAAACACACAAATCGAACTAAAAACTCAGAGTGCACAAATGGAACCAAATAAACCCTGGTTGGATGGTTCCATTTGTGCACACTCTGAGTCATGGGGGTCCTTGGAAAATAAAAACATTAGAGAACCACTGTACCAGTGGACTCTTAATGTGTCATAGTAAATAAGTGACCTGCATATTCTGAGGAAAACCCGGGGACTGAGCCATTCAGTCTTATGATCAAATAATGTATTTAAAAAATGTAATACAAATCAAAAATTTGCCACAGACAAGGCCAAGTCTAGCCACGGACACATTTGTCCGTGTACGGACACATTGATGACCCCTGGGCCAAGCTTTTGGTCTTTAGTTGTATTTATATCAAATGTTGCAATTGCTTTTTCTGCGATTGCACTGTTAAGGTTCACCCATTGCTTCATGTGTTCCCGGTTCAAATCTGCAGCCGAGCCTATAAGTATCAACCAAAGCTATTGGGAAATTAACCACAATAGTAAACGGGTATGCCACCTTCTGCAAACCTTGAACTACAGTTACGCACAGAGCCTATTCACTGACACATCGACCAGCTGCAGTTATGGACTGATCTGACATCCACTCAGGTGGAGAAAACGTATATCAGGTCTTTGAGGTTGCTCAGATATTAATGAGTGAGGGCACGTCATCTTATTTACACAGTTTGCAGTGTGATACTAGTAACTTTGAATAAAGCACTCTAAAATGATTTTGTCATAAATACTGGCCAATATACTCTGCACTGTTGAATTCTGTGTATTTTGCCCCTGTTTAATGTCCAGCTTTTCAGAACAAATCTTTGATAGAAGTGTTTAAATATATGCATCCAATTTACAATGTTTAATTCAGCTTGAATGGTATTCTGTGAGGTACATTTAATGCATTTATACAAACTTTCATTTTCTTTGGCTGCTTTCTCTTTCCTCCTACGTGCCCTTTCAATGTGATCCTTATTGGTGAAGAGCATGTAGTATTTTCTGTGGTATCCCACATTGCTAGGGACATCTTGGTCTTCATTTATATTAAAAGTTGTTACTGATTCTTCTGCAATAACACTTTCTGCAGTGTTGAGGTTCACCCATTGCTGAGCACATTGCACAAATCTTAACCAACTTATCTGAAAATGTGATGATTGGGGTTTTTGCATCAGATGCAACATGCATACATCATGCCACGCACTGCTTGCATACACGCACGGGCTGGATCATCAGATCGGATGTTTACTAATTTGTTGGGTGTGTTCCGTGTGGACAGCACACAGGTTGGTTTGATTGATTGATGTACTTTATTTAGTAAGACATGAGAACAACAGTACATGGAAGTACAAATTCACAATACAAGGTCTACTAAACTGGAAGACTCATTAAGCACTGAGCTTGTTTAAGATGAGATCCCCATGCACACAAATCATGATGACATAAGAGACAGACAGATATACACACTACTATACAGAAAGTCATACAATCAGCTTACTGGTATGAAGAGTGAAACTTATGGTGATGAGAAAATAAATAAATAAAATAAGGTGATGAGAAGAAGACCACCAGAGGTGTGGCCTCTGGTGGTCCAATGACAGATAACCATCATTGAAAAATAAAATAACCAAAAACTAGTAAAAGATGTTTCTTTTTGTTTTAATGAAATTAAATGCATGTGTAGTGTAACTTTAATGTTGTATAGCGTATATATGACACAAACAGTTTAACTGGCACTGTACATTTTATTTGAACTATTGTCGTGTATTTGAGGCATCAGACCGTGTGTTATCAGGCCCGTTGGTGGTAATAATATGGAGGAGAATGGAAGAGAAGACGCAGAGAGCAGACGTCAGGGTTTCCAAGTTCTCCATGTTCATTTATTCAGCATTCATCCAAGTACAGCATCATAGAACCCAGGGCAGAGAGCCCTCCTGCAGCAGCCCCCTCTGGGCACAACCATCATCCCAAACAAACATCTTACACCGTTCTTATAGCAGAGAAGCCATTCTAAATAGCCATATAAGGTATGTACTAAAATAAGAGCAGCACAATGGCCATTTGGCTCAGCTGCAGCTGTTGCTGCGTTAGAATATAGCAATTTCACCAGTCACACTCTGAGTAGCAGATGGCAGGCTGGCTCACAACACATTCATGATTCTCTTACTTTATTTATTTACCATTTACTCTTCTGACTTTTAGCTTTAGTATATTTGTTCTACTAATAATCTGTTTTTACTTGCACACTGTCATATAAAATATAGCAAATAATACGACATTCCCCCCACGAAAGACTTTAACGTCTTTCGCAACCACGTATATTAAATAAAACAGTTTGCAAGAAAAACATAAAAAACAACATTCTTCCACCTACACCCCCCATGACCAATCACTGGCTGAAACCTAAACAAAGGACATTTAGGAAGAATTAACATCAAACATCACATCAGACAGAACAACTTACATACAGGCATCGAGATTACACAAAAGTCATACAGTGATTCACCTTAAATTTCAAAATAAAAATAAAATACATCAATACGGTGCTGTTCTCATTTCGCATCGATCATCTCGAAAATAAAAACACCAGTCAAAATGCATTCTCATTCCCTAATCAGTGTGCAGGTCTCTCTGTTGTCTTTAAACCCTGGGATACAATGTTACCTATATCTATACACTGAATGTGAGTTCACACTTTTCAGGTGCCGGATGCAACCCTGTGCTTTCCGGACTAGCATCAGCGCATCGATCATCAATCTCAGTCTTTCAGCGCATACAACGAAAATAAAAAAACTCCACATTAAACCCCAGCGACCAGAAAGTGAAACAAAGTCATCACATCACACTTTTACGCACGGCAACAAAAATAACGCTCCGTAGTTTAAACCACTTTATCACCAAAATACAACCTCTTTCCTCTTCAGTGTTCTCATCCGATAATGCTGCTTTCGTCGCCTCTAGCTCAATGTCCACGCACCCAGCAGAAAAGCTGAGCGCAGTTCCAGGTGATATCTTTGTTCCAGCCAAAAAGATAGCCGCTCCTCACCCACTCATCCCCCCACGGAGAACTTCGACCAGCAAGTTCTTCGCTCCGCCGTCCACACAGCCAGGCGCCCCGCAGAGAAGAGTAGTTAGTCGAGTAGCCATCCGAGATCCGGCCACGAGCGGTCGTAGTCATCACAGCGTTGCCGCTGCAAGGTCCTCCTTGTAGGCACGTAGAACCCAGGTCTCGCCGACGCCTCCATGGTTGCTCCGCGGTGGTACTCCTCGCCGTAGGAAGACACCCACGGGTCCGATTCTCCGCACAGGCCCGCAACACGGCCACCTCAAAATACACAGGTTCTTTAATCGAAGCACACACTCGCAAAAGTATGCACAACGATGGAGCTGGCCCGCCAAATATGTCGTGTATTTGAGGCATCAGACCGTGTGTTATCAGGCCCGTTGGTGGTAATAATATGGAGGAGAATGGAAGAGAAGACGCAGAGAGCAGACGTCAGGGTTTCCAAGTTCTCCATGTTCATTTATTCAGCATTCATCCAAGTACAGCATCATAGAACCCAGGGCAGAGAGCCCTCCTGCAGCAGCCCCCTCTGGGCACAACCATCATCCCAAACAAACATCTTACACCGTTCTTATAGCAGAGAAGCCATTCTAAATAGCCATATAAGGTATGTACTAAAATAAGAGCAGCACAATGGCCATTTGGCTCAGCTGCAGCTGTTGCTGCGTTAGAATATAGCAATTTCACCAGTCACACTCTGAGTAGCAGATGGCAGGCTGGCTCACAACACATTCATGATTCTCTTACTTTATTTATTTACCATTTACTCTTCTGACTTTTAGCTTTAGTATATTTGTTCTACTAATAATCTGTTTTTACTTGCACACTGTCATATAAAATATAGCAAATAATACGACACTATGATTTGACATCATTGGTAAAACACTTTCATATGATAAATGTCACAACTGTACTGTTGGAGTGAAATGACAATACTTTATGTCAACGTTACGTTACTACATGATTTTTTTGCCACTGAACGGATGGAACTGCATGGAAGAAAATAGCGTGAATTTTCGCTAATCATGCAGCGACACAAAAGTAGTCCTACAATGTTAGGAATCCACTATAAGTAGCCTAAAGTATACCTTTAGCAAGTTTGTGTGAAAAAAAAAGATATTATGCTTATTTTAAGGCATTTAAGAGCCTGCATTTAAGAGTTGCGGGTTGTATACTTCCTGGTTGTCAAGGAGACCGTGTTAGTAGCCCTGCACATTTGCCTGCTTAAAAAAGAAAAGTTCAGATCGCTCCCTTTCACACTGGTGCACGAATTGAAGGTGGAAACATTTGTTACAGTACTTATAAGAATTTGATATGTCTACTGTGAAAAAATAATGTACACTCAGAGTGGGGATCAATGAAAGTCAGAATTAGAGCCCTCGGCCCACGGTCTACTCAGCTATGGCCGCAGTACTGACTGAGCCATTGGATAGACAGAATTGGATTTCATGTGTGGTAAGTTATCATACAGCATGGGTTGCTTATTATATACATACAAGCTCATAACTGCATATGAGTAATCTGGTTCCCTGGTGTATAGAGCATTGTTACAGGTATAGACTCATTTGTTTGTTAATGTTGCTACCCTTTAAATGGCCATGGCCAATAGCGTGGCATTGGGCGCTTAAAGTTAAATATTTGAAAAACTAAACATTATTTCAAAGAAAAAGCCAACAGGCCACTAATGAGTTGTGAGTGAAGACAGGTGTGATTGGTGATGAGTGAGAGCAGGTGAGAGGGGTGGATCCAATCCATGGGAATAGAGAAGAAGTGAACATGCATTAATTAACAAAGTCATGATTTTTGTTCAGTAAATTATATTTGGACTGGTTAAATTGGGGTTTGAACCATGGACCTACAGACTTGCGGGGTAGACAGTGTAAAGGATAAGGATAATTCCTTTAACAGGTCTGTTCATGAAAGTCCTTGCGGTCTTTTTTCTAATGAGGGCCTGTGAGCAATTAGGGGTTAAGAGTCTTGCTCAAGGACAAATTTCATTTCATTGACACATTTGCTGGCCTGGCCTGGAATCGTACCTGGGGCAACCAGGGCCTCTGGCTCCCTAGGCGGGCTCACTAACCACTCAGCTATGGCCGCAGTACTGACTGAGCCATTGGATAGACAAAATTCGATTTCATATGTGGTAAGTTATCATACAGCATGGGTTGCTTATTATATACAGTACATACAAGCTCATAACGCGTCACATTGTAGATCGGCTGTATGTGGTTACTGTAGGTGTTGTATTAATAATTACATCTGCAAAGTAACAAGTAACTAAAGCTGTCATCTGCTGTAATTGTAGTAGAGTAGAAGTAACAAAAATGGAAAGTAAAGTAAAAGTACCTAAAAATTGTACTGTGCATTGTAAGCACTGGCATTGGTACTTGAGTAAATGTACATAGTTACTTTTCACCACCATTGAGGAGCCAATGACTGACAGGCTAGGTATCACCAGGTGCACTGATTGCTAGAGTGCAGAGGAACATGGGTTGATATTAATGGTCTTAACTCAAAATGTATATATCACACGGCTTAGATTTTTTTGATTAAATCGGGGAGTGATGTAAAAAAAATCTGTAGTGTAAAAGTTGCACGTTCATCAAATGTCAATGTATAATGTTTCTTGTGTCTGGGTAGCTCTGTTGGAAGAGCTCTTGACTCTGAACCGCAAGGTCATGGGATCGAATCCTGGCAAAAGCAACACTGTTTTGCTAACTACTGTAGATCACTGGTTCACAAAACATTTACCAATAATTTTTTTTTTTTGTCTCCTCGGAATGGAAACTAGTGAAAATAGTCGATCTACAAGCTCACAACACGTTGCTATTTGAAAAGTTGTGAGATTGTAGATCGGCTATTTTCACAAGAAAGTATGTCATACATAAAAAACAACTACTCTCAAAAAAGCATTTCATGTTATTGTTTAAAAATTGCACATGTCTGAATTAACAGGGTCATGTTTTGTACAAGGCAATTTAAATGTAAACTGTAATGAGTGGGGCTTGAACCGGGGACCTTCGGCACATGAGGTTCACACTCTACTGTTCAAGCTATTCAATCCACAGCCTCAGTCAGTGAGAAAGGAGAATCCAACAAAACAAAAGGGCGAATGAAGTACGTCATACATTGAAAATAACTACTTTCAAATAAGCATTTCCCGTTATCTTTAACAATTGCACATATACTCATTGATACAGTCATGTTGTGTGCAATGCAAGTATAATGAAGTCTACATGAGGTGGGATTCGAACCGGCAACCCCGTAGTTTCAAGGCAGATGATTAAGCCATTGGACCAACAGACCTGAACTGGTGAAAAGGGAGTTCACACAGATGAAACACTTTCATGCAAATTGCTCAGAAATCCTGGGTTTAAATGTTTTTCAAACTGCTCAAAATTGCAGACAATCTAAGGGTGGAGCTTACTGGTCAAAGTGATAGATGTGTTCCTCATGAGTCAAGGCACATGTGTAAGCAGGTTTAATGGCTGTCGGCCAAACGAGGCATGACTTTTGCCTGTTTAAAGTTTGCATTTAAAAAAAATTGCTATAGCTCCCCCCTTTGACCAATTGGAGTAAGATTGGTTTCAGTGATACTTGGAATGACCCTCTACATTATTGCAAAGTTTCAAACAAATGTGTGTCTGCATGAACTTGTTAGGGGCAGACGAATAATTGTCATAAAACTGCAATATTAATTGGCTCATAAAAGCTTAATATTTTCACTTAGAAAAAATCCAAACCATATTTTTGTCGGCATAGGTCCAAAGTACATGTGTAGACAGTTTCGTGCAGATTGCTCAAATATCCCAGGAGGAGATTTTAACTGCTTTTCATATAATTGAAAATGGTGGGAGATCTAAAGGTCAGAGGTCAAAAGTCAAAAGTTGAAAGTTGTTAGGCATGAGGAGACGCATGTGTGTATCAAAGTTTCATGGCTGTAGGTCAAACAGGGCATGAGTTTTACCTGTTCAAAGTTGGCATATTTTAATTGAGTGCTACAGTGCCACCCTTTGGCCAATGGTTGTGAGTTTCGGGTGTTCGCCGTTTGGCATAGCCCTCTACCATATTGCCGAGTTTCGTAAAAAGCGACCACGCGGTTGGGCCAGAACTGAAAAAACGGCGGAAGAAACGGTACAATCTCAATAAGGCTTCGAGCCTGATAGGCCTCGAAACCTTAATAATAATAGTGCAAGTGTAGAGATAAGGCTTCGAGCCTGATAGGCCACGAACCCTTAATAACGTTTATGTTTTCTTTTAGCCAGCATTTTTAAATCTGATTCGATGTCGCCCGCTCTGGCCCCGGGATGCATTTGACTATGGTCCCTGGTGTCACTACCTTCACGTTTCTCATTATAAAACTACCAATAACCAGAGTTGTATTATCAGTGACACGCGGAGGGGGCGTGTCACAGAGTGGCGTTGACGTCTCACTGCTAAACTCAACGGGTGTAGCAGCGAGTGGGGTAAATCTGTTTGAAACGTGAAGTGGTTGGTGTCCTGTGTGCTTTTGTTTATTACTACGCTTACGACCTGGAGCAGTCACCCAGCCGTCTTGGGTCGTAGGGTGCGTGTGGGGATTATGATCAGTCACGGTCGGTGACCGTGACTGGTAATGTCCCCCTGTTCCCTGTTGCACGGGAGCAGAGGCTAGGCTAAAGTGAGCACCGCTAGCTATGGTTTCCTCCAGCAGACAGAGCCTCTCCTGCTGCGCTGCAAACACACTGCACTTGTTACATACATCCAATAAAGTTATCGGAGTTCTAACTATACATGTGGCATACAGCACAGCAGAGAGGATGAGAGCGAGACGGGAACCCGGGGGGGGAGGAGTGAGAAGCCATAGCCCAGCAGCCCAAAGTAGCCGCTAAGCTAAAGCTAGGCTAATTGTAAAGCCAACAACCGTCTCGCTAGCTCAGACAGTACAGGAAGTGACGTAACACGCTTACCGTCGGGGCTACGTCAGGGTTGCCAGGTCTGCCAGGTTTGACTCATCACAGGTGAATGGGCCATTCACCTGACGATGTGGAAGTGCTTTCAGTCTTTGTTAGGGTCATTTTTGACTCGTTTTCAAGTTTAACACATTGCCTGCCATGGACGCATAAAGTTGTTCTATTAAATAGTCCACTTGACCGCCAAGAACGCATAAAGTCGTTCTATTGTCTTTTTTGTGGTTTAAGGTATATTGCGGTCTTATGCAAGCTGTGTCTTCATATATTACTGCTACATGAAAAGAAAAGTCATGTGATCGAGGCTTAGGTGAGGGAGAGGAGGTGGTGGTCTGGTGGACCGGGTGTTGGAGCCGAGAGCTTGGAGGTAGAGGCGAGGTGCGAGAGATTTTAGGTGAGTGGCGAGAAAGTAGGAAAGATGGTAGGGAAACGGACCAGAAAGTCCAGACATACCGAGCCCCAGAGGGACCAGGGTGAACCGGTTGTACTCTTGTCAGCCAATGATAATTATGAATGAATGAATATTTTTTATCATGGATCTATGCATGTGATATATTTGATTATGATGAAGCTTATGAATTTACTATGGTGCGGTAGACGTTTTTTTGGGGGTGTGGGGGCATACTTCAAAGGGAGGAGAGGTTAGTTAGGTTGTGTAAATAACAACAAATCCTTTGATGTGGGTCATCATAAGGCTATGTCAACAATGATTTTCAAGTCCCTTTGATGTTATTTTCAAATCACTGAAGAGTATAGACTTGTAGATCTGGCTTCCATGTGGACACCGTAGGACGTGTGTGTGTGTGTGTGTGTGTGTGTGTGTGTGTGTGTGTGTGTGTGTGTGTGTGTGTGTGTGTGTGTGTGTGTGTGTGTGTGTGTGTGTGTGTGTGTGTGTGTACATTGCCAGACATGATCGTCTGGTGGATCTGGTCTCAGACAGAATCAGAGAAGTACAGGAAAGGACAACAAAAATGTATAAACACAGCACTGTAAAACTAGACTGGTTTCATCACAATGACACACATGTCAATTCACTGCAAGATATTCCAAATACCCCAGATATTGTGTTCATTAATGAAATTAGAAAAAACGTTACTATCTTCGAAATAGGCTGCCCATTTGATTTGTATATGGACATTTGTTTTACATCCAAACGTATGAAATATCAGCCTTTGGTGGAACGTATTATGGCCTTGGGATATAACTGTCAACTTATTGTCCTTGTGTTTGGGAGTCTGGGCCACGTCTACAAACTTGTGCTCCGCGGCCTGCAATTAGGAGGATTGCAAAAGACAAATGCAAAAAAGTTGGCTAAATACTGTTTCAGCTATTATGGGTAGTCTGTCTATCTGGAGAAGGCGATGTTTCATTTACCATTGAGTGGCAAAAAAAAACACAACTGTTGAATTTCTGTATATAGTATCTCATCAATTCGTTATCTTTTTTCCTCTGTGTGTTAAGCATGTGCAGCAGTTGTATCTGGTTTGCCCGTATAATGTGACCTTCTTCTGATCAATGTTTGGATCTATCATGTATTGCGCTTTTTTAATTATAATTCAAATGTGTGTGTGTGTGTGTGTGTGTGTGTGTGTGTGTGTGTGTGTGTGTGTGTGTGTGTGTGTGTGTGCGCGCGCGCGTGTGGGTGCACAGACACACACAGACCCCCATGACTGTCTTGATGCTAGTGACAAGCTCTACAAAGTCCACTCACTGTTGGTGTACCTGCTCGCCAAATTCCAAGAGCAGTATTGCCCCAGTCAAAACATCAGCATCGATGAAGGGATGCTTCTGTGGCGAGGGCGCTTATCCTTCAAGGTGTACAACCCACAGAAGCCAATCAAATATGGCATCAAGTCCTATATTTTGTGTGATTCGGAATCAGGGTACTGTTATAACATGAAGCCATATTGGGGACTAGGCTCTACCCTAGACAACACTGTCGTTTTCCTCATCTCTGACTTTAAGCAGTTTGAGTAATTCGCATGAAACTTTGTCATCCATGATAGCTCCTTTTTCACCAGGTCAGGTCTGTTGGTCCAATGGCTTCTCTCTACAGCATCTGCCTAACCGCAAGGTCGCCAGTTCAAACCTCGCTTCATGCAGACTTCATGTATGACACTAGAGTCTCGGGGCGCTTCACGCGGGGCTTTGTGTTTGTTGGTTCCTCCGTGTCCCTCTCTCTGTGTCCGTGTCGCTGCAGCACAGAGTGGGCAGTAGAGATGGGATTTATGTCTGTTTGAAGGGAGGCGGATCATGGGGTTCTGTTCCTTTCAAAGAGGCGTAATGAATACTGGCTCATTTATGGCTCAGGTGTATATTATAGATACGTAAAAATAGATATAAATATGTATGTATTCATATGTCATAATAGTATGTATGTTTGTATTGTAGATATAATTTATGTGACTGTAAGTATGTGTTATTATGTACTATAATACAGCATATGACATTATAAGATAGATAGATGTTATAAGGTAGAATATTATGATATATAACATTTGATTGCAATAATTATTTTAATATGTAATTGATATATATATATATATATATATATATATATATATATATATATATATATGTATAATAATATATAACATATATATGTAGAAGATATATAAACGCGGCCCTAACCTCTAGTAATATACATAATAATACATATGATTATAGTATATGATGTTGTGATATATAACAATGTATTGCAATAAGTATTGTGTGACATCGTGGCAAATGGTGGCGAGGCAATAGATTAGCGGTGTTGGTATTATTATGAGGTGCCCCCCCCCCCCAAACAGGGTTTGCAGAGGCGAAGAGAGAAGCCCTGCTGTATATCCAAAAAGTCTAACCTAAATTACAGAAATGTGCTCTATCGGGCCCTAAATGTAGTGTAATGAGGGGGGGAGTCATGTAATGAGGCCTGAATGTACTGCAGAAGCAGAGAGAGCATGTAGTTCGAGTGACCATCTGTTTGTATTGGGAGAGAGAGAGAGAGAGAGAGGCGCAGGCAACTTCACAGTAATATATTGCGACGCATTGTGGGCTTGTAGATCTGCTATTTTCAAATGGCTGAAAAGTATATAGGGCTGAAATGGTTAATATATGTGTTGAAATAATAATAAAAATCTGCAAAGTAGATGTTGTAGCCCCTGAGTATAATGTACACGTTCATTGCAACAGCGGGTTGAAGCGAAGTGGTCGCGTGTGTTGTTGTTGTGGGGAGATTTCAATGGCGGCTGCGTGGTGTTGGTTTCGGTTTCACTCTGCGGTGGTCGGTGCTCACGCTAAAGGGAACAAAATGGTGTACCCGTAATGTTGTCCGTTTGTGCTGGTCGCAATTAATTATGCTCCGAGGAGACAAATGTGTGGTGGAGCAATGAAAAGTAGCCTACGCCACCCGTAAATTAATCGCGCACGTTGTGGCTTGTGTTGTGGCTTGTGTTGTGGCTTGTGTTGTTAGTGACATGTGATATGTTTAGTGCGAAAGAATGAGACGGGTTGAATGATGACGGAAGACGGGTTGAATGATGACGGAAGACGGGACTTTTCTCTAATGTATTATAGGATACTTCATTGTGAAAATAGCCGGTAGATGGTAGATGGTTAGGGAACCACTGATCTAGAGTAGTTAGCAAAACAGAGGCTTGGTTCATCAGGGACGGAAAGACTTATATATATATCAACAGACACTACCAGTGCTACCAAGTTGCGAGAGAGAAGTTGCGAGATGGCTTTCACCGAGGACGGTCGCACCTTTTCACCGCTCCTGCTTTCCACCCCACGCTCTATTCTTCAACGGCGAAAGCAACACCTTCGCCTCAAAAGGATCATCACTGCCAGCAACAATCTGGTGCTGTTCTACGCTGCTATATTGCAAGGATTAATCTTCATCGAATCCCACAATGTGCAGCTTCAACGGAGAGCGAGTGCAAACGGAGATTTACCGCAAGACGCGGCGACGTTACTTTTTAAAGTGTTCGGCGCGAGTAAATCGGTACAAACACGGAGAAGGACACCAAACCAGCTAGACGGCCTTACAGTAAGAAAGATTATTTGGTTGAGTCTATTGTTGTCGGGAAATGTACATCCTAATCCCGGCCCGCCGACCGTGAAGAGCACCACGGAGACTCGCTATGATCACAACTACAATGGCCTAAGCAACATCACAGCTGATTTCAAACGCGACGGCAGCGCCCGACAAGGTCCGGTCCACAACATGCAGACAAATAACTTTGTTTGGCAACGGCCCACCTCACCTGATAAGAACGAACCCCAGCAAAAAGCTGGAGAAACAAGGATGGATTATTTGTCCCGGTTAACGTCCGTGCTGGCTCCAAGAACTGCATTCTCAAGCAGACCACCGCCTGAAGGAATGTGGCCGGTGATGAGACAAGGGCTTCCCCAACAGCAGCGTCATCAAGATGATTTCCTCATGCGCCACACGGGCCCAAGACAACCGTAGGGTATCTCTCAGAGGGAAGCACAGGAAAACTGTGCTTTTTCCCCTGTTTCTACCATCTCCTGGCACCACCGCTTGGCGTCGACTCGGGACAACAGCTTCACCCCTCCCCCACCACCACCCCCCCCCCCCCCCCCTCCTCCTCCTCCACCACCACCACCACCACCAGTCGATACCAGGACAACCGCATAGTATCCCACCAAGAGGAATGCTGGGAAACGGAGTTCCTTTCCCTGTTTTCCAAGCGGTCACTGGACATCTACATGGTTTTCCCCTGTGGGATCGGCGTGGAGAGTTTCCCATTTTCCCACAGGACTTCTGCCTCACCCATCCCCCACCCCCCTCCCCCACTGCCCTGCTGCAATCACAAAGCCCCCACCCCCCTCCCCCGATCACAACCCAGTTGGTAAGCAAAGTTCCTCAGCATTCAGGTTTGTACGGCTCTGACCACATCCATGCTCACTATGTCAAACTAGGGGCTAAAAAATACTCCTTTTCATTCAAACCAGTAAATGCTGATGATGTGCGGAAAAAACTACTCGCCCTCCAGCCAAACAAGGCCACCGGCCTTGACAATATCCCCACCAGATTCCTCAGAAACGCAGCTACTGCTATTGCCCCCATAGTAGCCCAAATCACAAACCTATCCATCAGCCAGTGTCACGTCCCACAGGATTTCAAGTTGGCGAGAGTAATCCCTCTGCATAAAAAAGGAAGCAAATTAGAACCTGGCAACTATAGGCCTGTTTCCATCCTTTGTTCCATCTCAAAGGTTGTAGAGCGATTAATTCAAGAACAAATCAACAGCTACCTCAGCGAGCATAAACTGTTGTTTGAATTCCAATCGGGCTTCAGAACCTCCCATTCCACTGACACATGCCTACTGTATCTGACCGACTACATCAAACGTGAGGTAGACGCGGGCAAATACTGCGGCATGGTCATGTTGGACCTCCAAAAAGCGTTCAACACTGTAAACCATTCAATTTTACTTGATAAGCTGAGGGCGATTGGTTTTGACTGCACATCACTAAACTGGATGAGATCTTACCTGGAGGGAAGAGAACAAGTGGTTGACATCAACGGAACCATGTCCTCATCCCTCCCGGTGAGCTGTGGGGTTCCTCAGGGTAGAATTCTAGGGCCGTTACTGTTTCTTCTATACATTAACGACATGAATGCTGCCTGTAACTGCAAATTTGCCCGATATGCCCCCTATTCCCGCATATCTGAGTAAATACCTCCAAAAGGTTAGCGACACCCACAGTCACAATACCAGAGGGAGCATTAACAACAATTTGGTACCACCCACCCATAAAACAAACATGGGCAAATTCTCCTTCTACAGCACTGCCACCCAGGATAGGAATAGTCTAACTCCATCCCTCAAAAAATGCAGTTCGCTGGGCTCATTTAAAAGAGCCTTAAAAAATCACCTTTCAGGTGGCCAAAGGAGGAGGTAGTACCATTTTCCCGTTAGACAGCAGACCCCCCCCCCCCCCTGTTCTTGTACATATCTTTTCCCCCCTCTTTTTATTTTTTTGTTGTACATAGTGATATTTTTTTTGCTGTTTTTTTGTAATGATATTCGAACTGTGGTGCCACTATGTATATGAATTGAATACCAAGGCCCTCATTGGAAACAAGTTCGCAAGGACTTTTATGAACGGACCTGTTAGACAAAGTATTTTAAATGTAACTGTGCTGTTTTACATTTTTTGCCTAATAAAATATTCAATCAATATTCAAAAAAACATATCTCTAGCTCAATGAGAAGAAAGGCAGCCTATGAGTCCGGAGCTCACTGGTTCGATCCCTGTCCCCGACGATGTGTTGATGTGATCATGATTTGGCATTCGTAGGCTTACGCATAGTATTTCTTGAGGTTAGGGGTAGGCAGAGTTTTACTGAGGTTAGGGTTAGTGAGGGTTTTAAAATGCTCATTTGTTAATTGCATGGTCTTCTTTCTCTCAAGTTCAGTCTTCTATGTTTCTATGGCTTATTGTGCATATTACTTATCATTGCTTCTTTCTTTTTTCCTCTCTGCATTCCCTGGCCCCGCTTATCGCTGCTTGCAGCTATATTTGTATCTTTTGTTTTTACTTGTGTCACAGTCCCGAAATTGGACCCTGTGTCCCGCGTCCCGCACAAGCATAGCAGTGTCCCGAAAATCAAAGATATGAAAAAAAAAAAAAAGGATAATAAATCGGTAAAATCAGGCAGAAATAAGAATTAAATAACAATAACATAACCCTAACCTAACCCTAACCCTAACCTAACCCTAACCCTAACCCTAAAACCGAAATAAAGAAAAAACGAACCCAATCCGCCCAGGAAAAAAAATTGTCCTCATGCACGGGCGCTGCGCGCGCGTGCATGTGTCCCGCGAAACGGGTTCATCTGTCCCTCAATGGACCTGTTTGAAGGTGGTCACCCTACTTGTGCACCCTAGATGCTTGTTTTGTTTATTTTTACAAACCGTGACTGGGCCAGTCACACGATGATGGAATGTTGTGTCATTTTGCACTATTTCTTTACATTTTGAATGTTGTACTGTCACTTTGAAAAGAGAAACTTTTTGTAATCAGCTAAACTAAGCTTGCAAGAGTTGCACTTGAATTTACATGTGAAAAAGCAACATGAAAGTATGTTCAAAAGCACTTTCTCAGTGTTGTTAGTTTGAACACATCTACTGTACAAATGTCTGATGTCAGTAATGTGTCACTGAAGGCGAAAATAAACGGGTGGAATCACTTTTCTGCTTGAGTGTCTGTTATTTGTGAAACTTTTCTGACATTTTCTATTTCTATATATGACCTTTTGTATTTATTTTGAAGCTGCACTTTGAACTTTGATAACAAAATTAATTACCACCATTTAATTAATTCTGATGGTCTCTATAAAAAAAAGTGACATCTGTGGTGCAGAGAAGTGTGGCTCAATTCCCCCCAAATGGTCAATATTCAATGTTTAAATGTTTGAGAGTGAGACAAACTTGTCCTCAATTAGCATTTGCTATTAGGAGTAAAATAAAGTTTTGGTTTATGAAAAATAAATGACTTTTTACCTTCTATGGTATACGGGTCAATGTTGACCCTTAACACCACATATGTCACTATTTTTAATACTATTAACAATTTAATAGTTAAAAAACAAACTTATAAATATTTTTTTGGAAGTGTGTTCTAATATTAGTCTATTATCGCTAGATATCATTATCCATTGTCTTCATTATAGGAAATGTAATGAGTGAATTTTAACATTTTTATAATTGAAAACGAGATATATTGAAAGATGAAACCCTAACCCTAACCCCAAATAATATTTTAAAAAGTGTTTACATGGATATGAATGCAAAACAAGTCAGCTATGAGGTGGGAGAAAAAAATTCATGAAAATAATTATTTTTTGAGTATTTTTTAGATCACAGGTCAAATTTGACCCGCTAACACCCGACTGCATTCATAACATTGAATGCAGTCATAAATAGATAGTCACTTTTAAGTAGTGGTAGTGGTTATTATTAAACATTGCTCTTTCATTTCTTCAGTCATAATATCAATTTCTGTAGGTCTACTCTTAGCCTTTTATGGATCCTATGTTAGTAAAGCCTGATAGGTAGATATAAGTATCAAACACCCAAAATGCACCAGAATACTGGAAATTACATCTATTCTATTAAAAAATAAGACACTGAGCCGCAGCCAGAGGCCTCATACTACGGTTCGCCTACAGATCCCTAAGTCTGCCCCTGTGACGTTTATAAGAGTTGTTGAACATGTTTCACCAGACAGGTCATGTCATTTGTTAATGAGGTAATCAAACGTGGCACTGCACTGGCTTTAATGATATTAGAGACTATGAATGATGATGGTGCTGTTGTTCCCCAAATGGAAGGTTTTAAGCCTGCTCTTAAACTTACGGTGTCTGCCTCCTGAACCAAACCTCAAAGATGGTTCCACAGGAGAGGAGCCTGATAGTTGAAAGTTCTCTCTTGGAGATTCTAGGGGCCACAAAGTAAGCCTTCATAGCCTACTGGGAATGCAGGGACGCGCGCATGTTCATGCGCACCCACACACACACACACACACACACACACACACACACACACACACACACACACACACACACACACACACACACACACACACACACACACCTTATTTCCTCCAAGGATTATGAGAAAATAATAGGCAAGAGAACAATCAACAACAAACATTTAGTAACAAGAGGAATATAGATGTAATCTGAACATTTTTGTCTCTGTTTTTTTTGTCTCTGTAGGTTGTTTCCTTCAAAAGTCATGCTCTTTTCAATGTATTTCCATTTTCTGGTTTGCGTTCAGGATATGTATAATAAAGGGTTAAACATTAACCTCATGGGACACTATTTCAGGCTGTTACCTGGCAAAATCCTAAAATACACACTTCAAGGATTAAAGGAGTAGTGATGACCTTCTGAACCCAGGTCTTGACCTCTGCACTGGCTTCTCCTCCCACCACAGACACCACCATGTCCGGTGAGCCCCAACCCCACCCATCATCTTGGTCTCTTTTCCTTGTCATCAGTTCGTAGACAACGGAGGGTTTAGTGTCTGATGACAGACGCAGGAACTAGGTGATCAAAGAGACAAATCAGAAGATGACAGTGATGATGATCAACCTAAATACACTCAACTTTCATATCAAGAGGGGTGGTGGTCCCCTCAGTTTACACACTCAGTAGTAGTAGACAAAACATGTCTATCAATTACACACCCCATGAAGCATTGAATTTAGTGGAGATTTTTTTGTTTTTGTCCCATTCCTAAGCCAATAATTTGATGACTGGTGGTCTCTCCGGTAGGAGACTCTTTGAATACTAATTTATACTCTTTGAATACTAATTTATACTCTTTGAATACTAATTTAAGTGAACTCTTTGAGTCTCCTACCGCATTAGCATCTTTCCACCGGTCATCAAATTATTGGCTTAGGAATGCGACAAAAAATACAAAATCTCCACTAAATTCAATGCTTCAGGGTGTGTAATTGATAGATTTTTGGCTCTGTTTTTTTCTATTTTTACCCTGAGATAGAGTCATGCTTGAATCTAATAATACTAATTTAAGTGAATTCCTGGAATCCAAATTGTATGGAAAATGTGTTAATTTGTAGGTTGAATACTTCCAAAGATTTGCTATGTGCGATTGTTTGGGTTGGTTTGGGTATTATATGTGTAACATACTGTAGGGTTAAAAATGAACCCCTTGCGACATTAATTCCGTCTGGTACCTGGCAAAATCTTAAAATGCACACTTCAAGGATTAAGGTAATGCAGTGAAAAAAATGTATTTAGTAAAAGCAGAAATATATATGTGTGTCTGTGTGTGTGTGTGTGTGTGTGTGTGTGTGTGTGTGTGTGTGTGTGTGTGTGTGTGTGTGTGTGTGTGTGTGTGTGTGTGTGTGTGTGTGTGTGTGTGTGTGTGTGTGTTACCACTAAAGTAGTGGTTGTTTGAGGGCAAAGCAGAATGTGTGTCCATTTTACAGAGAGCTGCAGAGATAGCTGTTGTTCCCCTCATGGTTTTGACCATTGGTTCTCAAAGTGGGGTCCGGGGACCCCCAGGGGTCCTTGAGGCAGTTCCAGGGGGTCCCCAGCTAAATGATGGATAGTTATAGGAACCAAATGGACCCTTATGGGTCTGTAACTCTGAGAGTGTACAAATGGAACAAAATGGACCCTAACCATAGTTAGGAACCCAATGGACCCTTATGGGTCTGTAACTCTGAGAATGTACAAATGGAACCAAATGGACCCTTATGGGTCTGTAAATCAATTGTTTTTACAATATAAATTGGGGTCCCAGAGATATAAATGCCATTAAATGGGGGTCCGTGGCCTAATGCATGTCAAACTGGGGGTCTTTGAAATTAAAATGGTTGAGAATCACTGCTAGAGCCGTAAAAACCTTCTCTTATGGGTCTCCCTGAGGCATATCTTTTCAAATTGGAGTCAGCCGGCTAATAAGTGTCAATTTGGGGGTCCTTGAACCATGTTAAACCAATAAAACATGATCCCTGTCGACCTAGGAGGGAGAGAGAAGGAGTGAGGGGCTTGGTGGACATTTTAAACGTCCTGGAAACCACCAGGACACAACAGAAACCATCATGAGCCTCCATGACGAGGGGAGTGACTCTGAGAGAATAGAGATGAACCCACTTCAAGATGAAGGAAGCACCAAAACATCTACATCTGAACAGAAGGTGGTTCTTTATGAAAACCTTTAACCAACAAGTCTGTAAATAAATAAATGAATGTTGTAAATGTGTTTTACAGACAGGAATGTGAGGGTTGGGTTTTCTATGCAAGTGAACTAATAAAGAATAATTTATAAGATCTCATCACATCCTCTGTTCACACACTTTACTGTGTAAAAACAAAGTAAACATTTGGAACAAACCAACATTATAAAACCTGCAGTTATATGAATTTCACCATAATTATGCTCAATAGTGGTGGACAGTAACTAAGTAAATTTTTGGAGTGTTTTTCACTACATTTAAATATAAATAGTGTGCTTTTAACTCCACTACATTTAAATATAAATAGTGTACTTTTAACTCCACAAATATATAAAAAATTAACCACTTCAGCCTTGTTTCAAATATATTTAGAACATAGCTGATCCACAAGCTCACAACCCATCGCACCGCAACATGTTGTGAGCTTGTATATCTGTTATTTTCACTGTCTTTTATTTTGGGTGGAAATGTTCTAATTTATATAATATATATAATACAGCATTGCAGTGATATTAAGAAGAAAATGTACTTTGTAATTTGTACTTTACGATTACTTTGTCCACCACTGCCTATGCATTGGACACTGCAAATATTTTAAATGTTATAGATATAATAACATCCCATAACCTGTGTCTAATATGTTTTCAGAGATGGAAACCAGAAGACTTCAGGAAAAGAGAGTGCAACACCTTTATAGAAAATTCTTCCAGGTAAACAAACCTCCATTATTACAACACACTAAACAGACCAGACAAGTTAATGTGAAATAAAAGTGAGCTGATTAGAATTGATAATATGATGATTGAATGATAGGATGTCTAGTTCAGTGCTACTCTACTACTAAAATATATAGTGCCAGGGACCTTTGTCATTATGTTACATTATTCAAAAATAGCTGATCTACAAAGTGTTGCGTTGTAGATCAGCTGTTTTTGAATAGCTGACCATTTAATTAGGGTTCAAGAGTTTAAAGTCTTCCTCCTTTTGCTGGGGACCCCCAGGATCACCCTCAAGGACCCCTGGGGGTCCCCAGATATTGATGTATTGTCCTGTTGTGTCATCAGTGATGTACGGTGTCAGTGTGGACGTCCCAGAGATCATCCAACACACATCAACACAGCTTTGGACACTGAGGGGACCAGTGAGCTGCACTCCTCTGAAAGGCCCACTGATGCTGAGTGGACCAGTGGGCTGCATTCTTCTAAACAGCCCACTGATGCTTTTGGAAGGTTGAAGTTTGCGGGAGTCAGTTATTACAGACCTGTAAGTATCTGACTGACAATGTGATCAATGTTCTCTGTAGTTCATGATACTCTGTCTTTTACTCTGTATTTACGCAAGAGATTCAACATTAAAGTTTTCCACATACTGCAGTACCGTACATAAGAGTAAACAAATATTTAGTTTGATCATAAGGTTGTTGTTATTGCTATAAGGCCCCTGAGGATGATGTCATTGAATCGTCCAAATACACCATTATCACACTCACGCACACGCACACGCACACGCGCGCGCACACACACACACACACACACACACACACACACACACACACACACACACACACACACACACACACACACACACACACACACACACACACACACACACACACTTCAACTTCAGAATGAGTGTGTAAACTGAGGGGACCACCACCCCTCTTGATATGAAAGTTGAGAGTGTATTTAGGTTGATCATCATCACTGTCATCTTCTGATTTGTCTCTTTGATCACCTAGTTCCTGCGTCTGTCATCAGACACTAAACCCTCCGTTGTCTACGAACTGATGACAAGGAAAAGAGACCAAGATGATGGGTGGGGTTGGGGCTCACCGGACATGGTGGTGTCTGTGGTGGGAGGAGAAGCCAGTGCAGAGGTCAAGACCTGGGTTCAGAAGGTCATCAGACAGGGACTGGTCAAAGCCTTGGATAAAGGTATGTGTGTGTGCGTGTTGCATGTTGCGCGTGCGTGCGTGCGTGCGTGCACGCGTGCGTGTGTGTGTGCGACAAACTCATAAAGGATAAACAAGTGAAACAGGAAGTGATGACACAAAGAAGTGAGCAGACAAAATTGGAACTTGAACACTATAAAATAAAAAGCTGATAAATGGATTATCTATCCTGAACTTATCCTGTGTGAGTTATCTCTCCTGATTGGATTACATTAGTATCCCAACCTGAACATTTATTTTCTGTTCATGAAAGAGCTGGAGAGACATGGAGACTCAACAAACACTCTATAGCAATGATTACTATCACAATATAGAGCTATTTAACCCTGTTACTGAACAAACACTGTAGTAATAATTACTATCACAATATAGATCTATTTAACCACTGATACTGAACAAGCAATATAGCTATGATTACTATCACAATATAGAGCTATTTAACACTGTTACTGAACAAACACTGTATAGTAATGATTACTATCACAATCTAAAGCTATTAACACTGTTACTGAACAAACACTATAGCTATGATTACAATAACAATATAGAGCTATTTAACACTGTTACTGAACTAACACTCTATAGTAATGATTACTATCACAATATAGAGATATTTAACACTGTTACTGAACAAACACTCTAGCAATGATTGTATTAGAGCTATATAACTCTTAGTTTAAGAAACAATATTGCACCTTCAAACATGTGTATGTCAGGATCCATATAGAATCTCATATTTATGACATAATATGACAAATGTGGATAAAGGTTTATACTGATCACAGCTCCATTGACTTCCATAATAAAACTGTTAAAAGTTCAATATTTAAGTTTATTACACAGCTTGGTTGAATGCTTGATTCTGATTGGTCAATCGCTGAATTCAGTGGTGTGTTATTTCTTGATAATGATGGATGAGCTCAATAACGGACTGCTGTCTAATCAAAGGCTCAGGGCACCTGCTCATATACATCTGTGCTGCTTGATTTTATGCCGTATCCAACATGACAGCCATGTAAACAAACATACCATATCATTTACAACTAAAAGTTGCTCTCAAGAATGTTTTTGAAAACATTTGAAATGAGAAATATACGATGCAATAACCGAAAAGTGATTAATTTGATCGGTTGTGATTGGTGTGATTTTTTACATTACTCCTACAGATTTTATCCAAACGTGATGCAAATCGGTACACAGTATCTCTATAGTCATCCTCATTGGCTAAGGTTCGCTTCCAAAATTTGCAGGATTGGTCCGTTTTCAACAAAATGCCTCAAATCATGAACGCAGCTTGCGATTTCCGTGAAATTTCACAAACACATTCCCATTAGGCCAAGGAAGAAATTCCAACCTTTTTCACATTGGCCTGTTATAGCGCCACCAGCAGGTCTAATTTAGCAAAACAAATTTTTGGAACAACATGCCTCAAATCATGAATGCAGTGTCCGATTGCCGTGAACGACCTAAGAATAAATGGCACCCTTTTCGGTGCCATGTCATTATCCCGACCTCTCCATAGTTCGACCTCCCATAATTTCGAAAAATACCCATATTACCGACATCCCATAGGTCAGACATGCCATTTTCCCGACTATATTAAACCCATAAACCCGACATCCTAATGTTCCGAACGTGCCATTTAAAACCCATAATTACTACATCCTAATATTCCGACCATGGAGCGCCTTGTGCGCACAGCAGCACCAGTGGTGCACGGCAGCGGACGCACTCTCTCCAATTATTATCATAAAGCTTTAACATCATGACCTATGTATTTGTTAAAGGTAGCCAAACATCTATAGGCCAACTCTAGGCCTGTCAACTTCATTGAAACAAATAGCCTACAGCAGATACTCCATAAAGTATTATTGTTGTTAATATTATTAGCATTTATTTGTATTATTTCATTATTGTTGATATTGTTATTAATAATGATATAATTATTAATAATATCTTCTTCTTCTTCTTATTACTACTACTAGTATTATTATTATTATTATTATTATTATTATTATTATTATTATTATATTATAATTTAGCGCATTGGTGTGAGTGCGCTCCCACGGATGGCCTGGGTCTGTCTGTCTGTCTGTCTGTCTGTCTGTATGTCTGTCTGTCTGTCTGTCTGACTATCTAGCTATCTAGCTATCTATCTATCTATCTATCTATCTATCTATCTATCTGTCATGAATTAATTTTCTCTCTATCAACCGATATCAAGCGAAAATAAAACTTCGGATTTGGAAGCTTTTCTGCGCAGAGAGCTGCTTGAGTGCGTGCGCTCACAACCTGGGAGTGACAGAGTGTCTGTCTGTCTGTCTGTCTGTCTGTCTGTCTGTCTGTCTGTCTATACATCTATTTAAATATCTATCTATCTATCTAACTATCTATCAGCAATAAGGCCTAGCTGCCCCCCCAATATCAGTCCAGTAATGAAAGCCCCGAACTGTGTGTGTGTGTGTGTGTGTGTGTGTGTGTGTGTGTGTGTGTGTGTGTGTGTGTGTGTGTGTGTGTGTGTGTGCGTGCGATGCGACGCGTTGTAAGCTTATATCTGCTATTTTCACATAGCCAGGTATAAAATAGGGCTAAAGTGGTTAATGTATATGTTTCATAATATCATAATATATATCTGACAAGTAACTAGTAAGTAAAGTTTTCAAATAATTGTAGTGGAGTAAAAGTACAATATTTGCCCCTGAGATGTAGTGGAGTAGAAGTAAAAGTATTGGAAATACTCAAGTAAAGCACAAATACCTCAAAAGCGTACTTAAGTACAGTACTTAAGTAAATGAGTTAAATTCCAGCTGTCTTTATTGTTATTATTATTATTATTATTATTATTATTATTATTATTATTATTATTATTATTATTATTAATAATATTATTATATAATCATTATTATTATATTACTATTGAATCATGTAAAGTCTGTCCAAATATAGTTCGAACACAAACCAATGTCCACGCAAGCAATTAGAAAAGAAGTAGCGATCTTCATTTGCACAATAATCTCGCATGCAACAATCTCACAGTGCTTTTGGTATTCAAATACTTTTTACATGGGGAGTGAGAAAACAAAACAGGGGGAAAGGAAGCAATCCTGAACGGAACATGTATATTTGTATGTGCTTCACAATAAAAAATATTTGAAACAAAAAAACCTGGCAAAATCAATAAACAACACAACAACAGAAACACTTCAACCAGGTATGCTATACTATACCTGAGGCCAGACAGAACAGTAGGCTCATCAAACTCAAACTAGTTGCAAAGTTACAGGTAAAGGGTATACGAAAAATAAAAAGTACCCTACTGTTGTGTACACAATAAGGCAAAAAAAACAAAAAAAAAAACAAGAAGCATATATATAACAGAGCAACGGTAAAAGGAGGTAAAAACAAATAAAGTGTCCTCAGTGCTTCTTAAGCGTCTCACCGCATCTTGTCATAAAACAAATAAAATAATTATCAGTGCAATGCCAATCAAAAAAAGTGTCCATTTGGTCAGTGCAAAAATGTGAAAATGTTCACAGCGAAAAACAGCACAAGTTTATACCCCACCCTAGGAAAAAAATATTGTCATTCAACTGTTGGCCTACATATAAATAAATGTCTTTCATGTTGCTTGGTGAGACAGAAAGTCACCCATACCATGTTTCAGCCCACTCATGTTCAATGCAAAGTTTATCAACACTGTGTGTGATTTGAGGCAAAAGTGAAGCACGCTTCCTTTGCAGTTTGTAACGCACACTGTTGAATTCGGGGATGTGATGCTCCTCCTCTGTAGCATCTCTGACGACCTCGTCGTATATCCTCTTCACACCTCTTGTTGGGTCATTTTCAATCGCCTGAATCATCCTCTGTACAATGGCAGTGGTTGAAATAACATCACCATCATCCTGGTGATTGTGGTCTGGTACGGTTAAAATGATGATATTTGGATCGTCTTCATCCATGTTGAACACGGCGGTTTGCATGAATACATTGCAGGTCTTCCTCCAACAGCGCCAGTATATTTTTGCACCTTTTTTTTTTTTTTTGGTAGCGGTATCCCTCATGTACCAGAACCTTGCCACCTCGTTTCCCCTGCTGTAGACTTGCCATTACGCGGAGTGGATAACGTCACTTTACGCACGGGAGTTCTGCAAATTGTTGGAACTGTCCAAAGTGCTGATCAACTGCCATCAGCATTCAATGTGTTTTATACCCTCCTATATTAGTTAGAAATTAGCAATTAGTATTATTGAACAGCTCAGGTGCTGATCAATTACCACCTGCATTCAGTTTATTTAATCAGCTGTTTATATTAAGGTTCTGATTTCGAGGTTGTTTTCAATTAACGGGAAGGGTGCTGATTGCTAAGGAAGGTTCTGAACCGGCTTGGTTCAATAATACTAATTGCATTTAGGAGGGTATAAAACTGATCAGCACTTTGGACAGTTCCTACAAGTTGCAGAACTCCCGGGCCGTGCGTAAAGTGACCGTTATCTACGTTGCGTAATGGCAAGGCTACAGCCAGGCAAACGAGGTGGCAAGATTCTGGTACATGAGGGATACCGCTACCAGAAAAATAAAACCAAAGGTGCAAAAATATACTGGCGCTGTTGGAGGAAGACCTGCAATGTATTCATCCAAACCGCCGTGTTCAACATGGATGAAGACGATCCAAATATCATCATTTTAACCGTTCCAGACCACAACCACCGGGATGATGGTGATGTTGTTTCAAGCACTGTCATTGTACAGAGGATGATTCAGGCAATTGAAAATGACCCAACAAAGCCTGTTAAGAGGATATACGACGAGGTCGTCAGAGATGCAACAGATGACGAGAACATCCCCGAATTTAACAGTGTGCGTTCCAAATTGAACAGGAAGCGCGCATCGCTTTTGCCTCCAATTCCACACAGTGTTGATGAGGTTCGCGTTGAAGATGAGTGGGCTAGAACATGGGATGGAACTGAATTTCTGTCTCACCAAGACAATGACTGGGGAATTCTGGTTTTTGGCACAGACAGAAATTTTGCCAAGCTGCAAAGGTGCGCAGATGTGTACATGGATGGTACTTTCAAAAGTTGCCCGAGGCCCTACGAGCAATTCGTAACCATCCATGGCAAGTACCACGGTAGGGTGGTGCCACTTGTCATGTGCTTGATGACAGGTAAAATGGTTGGCCAGTACAGGGAGGTCATTACGCACGTGAAAAGAAAGGTCAGGCGCGTAACTGGACACCGCTGGAGACCGCAGCGCGTAGTGACTGACTTTGAAAGTTCTCTGCTCCTGGCAATACAGACAGAATTGCCACAGAGTCAGTCATCAGGCTGCTACTTCCATTTTTGCCAAAGCCTATGGAGGCGAATTCAGGACCTGGGGCTAGCAGGTGCATACCGGCGCTCTAGGAGCTTAAAGAAATTAATCCAAAAATTCATGGCCATTGGATACCTGCCATTGGCTTTGGTGAGGCAAAATTTCAGGATCCTGGCAACTGACAGAGCTACAGTACGGCTGACACGGCGCTTCCCCGCTGCGGCCCAGTTCATCCAGTACATGGAGCGCAACTAGATCAGAGAGGGCGCGCAGTTTCCTGCACCGTTATGGAATGTCTTTGACAGAACGTCGGACAATAGGAGTAACAACTTTGTTGAAGGTAAGAATTTAGAAATACTCTGTTACAAGTGATAGTCAGGAATAAAAAATGTACTTGAGTAAAAGTATTGGTATTAAAATGTAGGCCTACTAAAGTTCCAAAAGTAAAAATACTCATTATGCAGAATGTCCCATTCCACAAGTTTTCAACTGTATACAAATCTTTTGAAAATAGCCGATCTACAAGCCCACAATAAGTTGCATCACCACACATTGTGAGCTTGTAGATCGGCCATTTTCCAATGGCCGAAATATATGGCTGAAGTGGTATGTTTTATAATAATTATCAACATTTAAAAAGTAGCTAGTAACTAAAGTTTTCAACTTTAGTGTGTGTGTGTGTGTGTGTGTGTGTGTGTGTGTGTGTGTGTGCGTGTGTGCGTGTGCGTGTGTGTATGTGTAAAAAGGGTTTGGTTATTTATATATATTTTTTTTTATTGTTTCAGGATTCCACGGAAGATGGAACTCAGCTCTGCAGAGGCGCCATCCATCACTCTGGATCTTTCTGCGACGCCTTAAAGATGAGCAACGGCTGGTGGAGGTCAGAACAGCTGCAGCAGACCGGGGAGAGCCTCGTCCACCATCAAAGAGGAAATGGAGACGTCTGGAAATCAAAATCTCTCGTCTGAAGCGGGAGTAAAATAACGGAGACCGCACACTCACAGAGTATTGGGATGCAATAAGGCATTCGGTGCACACTTTTGTGTAAAATACATTTATTTGTAGGCCAACATTTGAATGACAATATTTTTTTCCTAGGGTGGGGTATAAACTTGTGCTGTTTTTCGCTGTGAACATTTTCACATTTTTGCACTGACCAAATGGACACTTTTTTTGTTTGGCATTGCACTGATAATTATTTTATTTGTTTTATGACAAGATGCAGTGAGACGCTTAAGAAGCACTGAGGACACTTTATTTGTTTTTACCTCCTTTTACCGTTGCTCTTCTTGTTTTTTTTTGTTTTATTTGCCTTATTGTGTACACAACAGTAGGGTACTTTTTATTTTTCTTATACCCTTTACCTGTAACTTTGCAACTAGTTTGAGTTTGATGAGCCTACTGTTCTGGCCTCAGGTATAGTATAGCATACCTGGTTGAAGTGTTTCTGTTGTTGTGTTGTTTATTGATTTTGCCAGGTTTTTTTGTTTCAAATATTTTTTATTGTGAAGCACATACAAATATACATGTTCCGTTCAGGATTGCTTCCTTTCCCCCTGTTTTGTTTTCTCACTCCCCATGTAAAAAGTATTTGAATACCAAAAGCACTGTGAGATTGTTGCATGCGAGATTATTGTGCAAATGAAGATCGCTACTTCTTTTCTAATTGCTTGCGTGGACATTGGTTTGTGTTCGAACTATATTTGGACAGACTTTACATGATTCAATAGTAATATAATAATAATGATTTAATAATAATAATAATAATAATAATTGTAATAATAATAATAATAATAATAATAATAATAATAATAATAATAATAATAATAGCTTAGATTTATATAGCGCTTTTCTAAGTACCCAAAGTCGTCAGGAACCAACTGTATTAAGAGGAAAAACAATAAAAGATAAGTGCTACATTAAAAAGATCTTGAAGAGGTGGGTTTTGAGTGTGGTTTTGGGAGGAGGGAGGGGGTTTTTCTGAGGTGGGAGTGCATTCCAGAGGAATTATGATTTAAAAAATGTTTCATTTTTCTTACAGACAGCATTAACATTCCTGTCCTCTGCATGCTCATATCAGGAGAGCCATCCATGCTGGAGGTACAATCACTGCTTCTTATTACGATATTCATTCATCCAATATCATTTACATTACAATGATTGTATACAGTATAACTTGAATTATACCTTCTTATTTATTATTATCATAGCTACAGGTATTTAGCTAACAGCTCCAGCTTGTCTGTGTCCTAATGTGGCGGCCTGTCAATAGGGGGCACTAGTGCACCACACCACCTCTCCTAAACCTAGATCTTCCTTGAATACATTTTACTTTAAAATATATTCTATGTATTTTAAATGATCAAACCAAAGAGGTAAATATTATATAGTTAATGACTAGTGAGGGAAATGTATAATCTACCATAAAATGTAGATAAAAAACGTTCTACTGTGCCTAAACTTAATGCTTTGTGCACAAAAATCTTTAAATATTGACTCGCAATATTAGTTTGCGCATGCGTATAATTCACTCTTCAATGCAAGTGAATGGGACTTCCTTGGGCGCAGGTTTGCAGCGTCCAGCGCATAGATATCTATACACATAGATATTTATACACATATGAGTCATTCTACAAAAACGTGCCATTTTCCATTTTCAATGTTTGATTTTTAGAATACCATTTTAAAAGTTTTTAAGTCCTTTTTTGGATGAAGTAGATCCGTACCTCAGAAACGATCCGAAACATGAGCCGTGCCATCTCAGGCAATTTTATTTGTTATATATGTTCACACTTTTAGTCAGCATGCATGTGCATTTCGTCAACCCTGTTAAAACATTTAAATTACTTTTTGGAAATGTTTTAAAAACATATTTAGAACAAATGTCATACAATATGAAATGAATTCCCCCTGTTACACTCAGTGTGTTTGTCAAGTGAAAATATTGACAAGTTTTACTTTCTTCTCACAGATCAACCTGCATGTTTGCAATTGATACCCCCACAGGACCTTATTTTTAAAGAAAGTTATCAAAACACAATATATTATATTACAAAAACAAATTGTGGATTATTGGTCACTTTTATTTTACATATAGGATATTAATTGATTTTGCATGTGCCATTTAATTTATTGAGTTATATTAGAATACAAGTTAAGTCACCCCTGTTACTATCCTACAGTATGTTAAAGGGATATTTCACTTTCAAAAAAACTTTGGGTCATTTTATCATCTGCTCAGGCTTTTGTGAGCCCCCCAGGCAGTTTTTAAGTTGCTTGATTCACTATTTAGATATTTTATATTCATTTTAACATGTTAGATTCATCAAAAACACCCGTCCTTGGTTCTGGTGACTCACCCTGCCCTCCTAATACGCGAGGGGGCCGTGTTTTTTCGATTACTTTTTTCATTTATTTTATTTATTTATTTTATTGCATTTTATTTTTTTCATTTTCCCAATTAAAAAAAAATAAAAATGAAAAAAGTTATCGAAAGAACACGACCCCCTCACGTATTAGGAGGGCAGGGTGAGTCACCAGAACCAAGGACGGGTGTTTTTGATTAATCTAACATGTTAAAAATGTAGTTTGAAGTTATAATGGGTTTGTATAGGAAGGGGGTGTGTCTGAAGAAATGTATATCAAATATCTAAATACTGAATCAAGCAACTTAAAAGCGGTCTGGGGGGCTGACAAAAGCCTGAGTAGACGATAAAATGACCCAAAGTTTTTTCAACGTTTCAAAGTCAACCCTGTTACTATCCTGTCAACCCTGTTACAGTAACTGGGTTGACATAACTATTTATATTTTTCTTCCTAAATCTTTATCCCACGATTTTGTAACCCTATTTTTTACACCCAGTGCCAATTGTCTATGTAATCCTGGGCACTACCTTCCCTCTGCCAACCTAGGGAGGCCAGGGCCGAGCTCATGCCTCCTTCAATGCATGAGAGCCAACTGACCTTCTTGTCACCTGACAGGGGAGAGTTTCCCTGGTTGGACGTAGTGCGTGGATGGTTATTCCAACCAGTTCCTTTCCCCTCCAGCAGGCGCCCCAGCTGGCCAGGGGGAGGCAGTATAGTGACCAGGATTACTGCATGTTTTTGTGAGGGTACCTACCCTAGGAGACACGGGGAGAACATGCAAACCCGTCTATCCACTTGAACAACATTTATTTTACCGCTGGAACCCGCACTGATCATGGCCCCGAAGCCCAGAGCGCCTGCTTCGGGGCCATGATCAACGTGCCTGTGTCAACATGTCCATACGTGACGGGTCTCGCAAAAGACACCCTTCTTGTTGTGGCGACGAGAATAGAGAGTCTTATTCTGAAAGGTAGAACGGATGTTGTCCCCTGGATATATCATAAATCAAACAATGCTTCTGTATTCGCGCTAGAGGGCGCTCTCCCATAGCGAGACCTCTCGCTTCTTATTTCATATAACCGGGATTACGATAGTAACCTATATTTATAGCCTATATATTATTTTTCTGCCTGTAGCCTAACCCAAATGAAACATAGTCACTATAGCCAACATGTGAGGTTTGAGTGGGATCGAAATGTTACTCGATATTTAAAAGGCAATGGCATCCCCTGCTGTGCGGGGGAGAACGTGTCAGAGTGTCTGGAGCACAGAGGGGAGAGAGTGGCCAATGAAATAGCAGGAAAAAGCGGTCAATTTGATCAGAAGTCCGTCTGTGTGGTAGTTCTTACTGCCGTCATGCGAGTGTTAAGTAAAAATACCTAAACATTGTAATTAAGTACAGTACTTGAGTACATGTACTTTACACCACTGATGCATATGAATATAGATAATACAGCATAATTTTATTATTTACCAAAATGGTACAACAAGGTCTAATCTAAAATCTAATCTAAAAAAGACAGTCTCTCTCTCTCTCTCTGTCTGTCTGTCTGTCTGTCTGTCTGTCTGTCTCACTCTCTCTCTCTCTCTCTCTCTCTCTCTCTCTCTCTCTCTCTCTCTCTCTCTCTCTCTCTCTCTCATATCTTCATCAGAGGGTGGGCGTGTCTTTGAAGAACTCCACACCCTGGTTGGTGCTGGCAGGTTCAGGAGGTGTGGCTGAACTCTTGAGTGACCTGATCTTGGAGAACCATTCACCTGCCTCTGATGGTGTTGATGTCGATAGAGTGACAGAACTGATCAGGAAACACTTCCCTTCTGAAGGCCAGACAGATCAACTTGTTGAACAGGTAAGAGCAGTGATTGGTTCACAGTGATGAGGCTGAACCTGTAGCCAATCACAGGGAGATTATTATTTGGAAATTCACTGGGGAGAGCGGAGGCTGGTGGCTTGTCGGGTGAAGCGGGTGTATGTATGTATGTATTACTAAACTAAATGCCATCAGAATATCACAAAGTCTTACAAGTTCCTGTTTACCGTTGATGTGTATTTGCAGACATTTTTTTATTTGCCCATGTTGTGACCTTTGACCTTAACCCTCAGGTTCAGAGCATCTACCAGAACAGGAAGCTGATAACATTCTACCATGAAGAGCAGGAGAGACCAGAAGACTTTGATACAGTCATGATCAAAGCCCTGATGCCAGGTACAATATATTACAATAATTAATATTATATTTAACAGTCATTACTTCTGGGAGGTGAAAACACTGTGGGTTACAGCACATTTAGTGCAGAAACAAACACTCAAAAAGGGCCTTCGTTTTTTAGATACCTCTCCCCGGGGTAAAACAAAAAACATGTCACCTTTAGTTCTACCCCTGATAGAAGAGTAGGACCAGCATTACATGTGATTATTGCACGGAAAATTCCACCTTTTGCTATTTCCCCTTATATAAAAGGCTGCTGATTCACAAAAGAACCACATATTCGCATTTTGGTTGCTTTAGGGTGTTACCTGTAGAGCATCTGTATGATGTCAAAACTGCCAGCAGGTAGAAAATGAGAAAGGATTGACTTGGAACTCCCTCTTTCAGGTTAGGCTTTTTTTTTTGTCACTTTGTGGATGAATTTCATGACTTTTGAAGGGAAAGGAAAACTTAGGACCTCTTAAAGGAGAAATCCGGACATTTTAAGTGTTATCTTTGATGTGTCGCTTATCACTCACCATCCTTGAAAGGGACGTTGAGTTATTTCAGAGAGTTAGTCCGTGAGCCAGGGGGGTTGGTCATTACCATCTGAGGGGAATAATGCTCATAGTGATTTTTGTCAAGGTATGCATGTCTAGAGTTAGAAAATATGTGATAGCCTTGCACCAATGTTATAACACTAGGCGAAAATTACATGGGTCAATATATGAAAACATACTATTAACCCCCCCCCAAAAAAATATACAAAAGGTTTTTTAATTGGTTCTGGTACGTCTAGGCATGCTTAAGAACATACAAAAAAATCTAGGAAATTATATTTCTCGTAAAGCCATCATTTTCAAGATGGCGTCCAATATGACTGCCAGGAGCTTAAATGGCTTTATGATACTGTTCAACCTAGAAAGGTGGTTTTGGTGTCTAAAACTAGGTCTTAGGGTTCAAGAAATATGGCTGAGTCAGTGAAATTACCATCAGTTAATTTTTTATTGCCAAATCAAAGATGGTGTCCATCCCATGGTGATGTTCCATTGTACTAAATTATGTTAAAAACAACAAAATATTGCAGTTGTGTGAGGGAATCTGTGAACTTCGTGAACGTGATTCATATGGGGACCTGGGGGGGGGGGGGGCATTCATAGGTGTATAATCTATTTCTAATGTTATATTTTGACTTGCTGGTCAGTCTTTGGCCTATGTGCTAAAGGTCAGGTCAAGGTCTCTCTCGCACCTTATCGTCCAACCAGGTGTCCAAGAAGGCAGCAGATATGGTCACTGGTTGACATGTACAGCAGGCCCTATTCACCTCACAATTGACATGGAGCCGTTTGTTGACACCTTGCAGGTATATAAGCTCTATAATGTAATTGTGCATCCCGGTGGGATGCATGTTATACAGTCATTCTTCAGCTGCATTGCAAAACTGATGCAAGGTTCAGCACTGGAAGTGGAAATGCATGTGGTTGCAGAACATGACAGGCAAGTTCAGTGGTCAGTCCTGAGTGTATCAGCAGCACTCTGAAGTGGTTTCTATCAACTTGGCCAAAGACATTTGAACAGATACAGCAGTAGCCTACCTGGACACTGCACATCTCCATCCTACTGGCTGACAGTGGGTAGACAACTTCTTCCTACACTTCACATCCACCAGTTTGAATGCGCAGGGAGACACATTGACATTAACTTCACCTTTTCTCTCATGAAGCACATGACTGAAGCACTTCTTCCATGCTGGCCATGTGCAGTGTGCTTGATATCTAACCCAGTGCCTGCTGAAGATGCATGTGCTCCATGCCATAGCATAGAGGCTAAGCTAGACCTTGTCTGTCGGCACCATGATGGATTCTGGATCACTGTCTCTGCTGACCAGTCTGGGGAGCAGACTGCCATAACGATCAGGAAAGATGCTGTCATGATGCATGTGAGTGGAGTGGACTGAAGCCTTCCCCAAAATGTGCAGAAACAGAGGGAGAGTTGAAGCACTGGTGTGTCTTGGTCATAAAATATTGGGGTGTAGGATTCCTCACACACAGAAAGATCATCTCTTCAATCCCATCCTTGGCTAATTTGCCCCCATGCTGTTGTGAATAGTAATGTCCTTTACCCACATGAGATGTCATCATGAAGAGTAAGAACATTAAGCAGAAGCCGTTGAGCATGTTGTACACCTTCAGTGCTGACGATAGATACTGCATTTAGTCATGATGAGGCAGACATCACCGTGAGTTCCTATATCCCTGATGCAGCCATCTCTGGAAAGGGTGTGATACACATGCTCAGTGATTACACTGATGTTCTTCTTGTCCTGTTGTATGCTGTGTATTGGGGTGTATCAGGTGGACCTACAGTGTAAAGTATAGATGGAGCATTGGGATGGGACAGTCTTATATGTATGACAAAGGCAAGATCAGAGCACACTACACTTTGCTGGCAGGGAACTTCCCAGGCTACCCTGATGTGCTGGGTGAGGTGGGTGCCACAAGTCAATGGCCCTTCCTCCAACACCGACCAACCTGTTGCACCACATGTGGGCTCATTTATTTACAAGTGATGTTGTGGAAAGTGGCAGACCACCAAGCCCCACCTGACAAGTCGTTTGATGTCACAAAATTTGGATAGGAGATCTAGGATATTCTTGTTCCTGTCATTGCTAAGGGTGACCCCACCGTCAGAGCTATGTGACATGGTGCAATATCAATTTAGGGCACAGAGAGTGAGAAGTACATCACTGATGTACTGTAACTGCTCTGGTGAAGATGGTTACTGATGATATGTTCAAGCTACAGATGAGGAGTGATGTTAATAAGGAGGATACTTGTAAGGATGAGGTAGAACAGGATGTGGGTTGGAGAATACAGATGTAGTTGCAAAAGATACATATTTGACATTAGATTATATCATTTTACATTCATGTTATTATGAATACCAGTTATTGTGACATGTTAATGACACTTTTCACAAAACAAAATCATGAATAGTGAACCATGAATGTTCATCAAGTTGTTTCCATTTGTTGTTCTCCCAGAGGTAAATTTTAACCTTGACCTGACCTTTGACATGATTGACCTGATATTAAAAAAATAACATCAGGAATGGATTCTACATATGAAAACCCTAAAAAATAGGTATTAAACAGAGGTATTCTAAGACAAGCGGATTAAAAGTAAAAAATTGCCAGGCGTGTGTTTAGTGGCCATTTTGGATATTTTCTTACCCATTGCACTATATTCTGTTTATTGAATTTCATAATACATTTCCTTAGAATCTAACATGGTTTTAAATCTATAGGTAATTTACAAAGGAACCCTTTGTGTTCCATCTTTCATTAAAACCAAAGTACATCTTATGTCACATATAGTCACTATGTTGTCACTGCCTGTAATAGAAAAATATTCTAGATATGCAAATTTTAACAACCTTTCTGGACAATATATAGTCTGAGCTTTATCCCAACCATTTTTCAGAGAGAGAGGGTCAATAATAAGAGAGAACCATCAGTTTGAAGTAGAATGCTTCATTCGGATTTTGAAAACTGTGTTTTGGCTTGTGGTTATAAAAGGAGTGATAACACACAGATAGCTACCACCGATGCAAGGCTATCACATTTTTCCTAGCTCTAGGGGTGTATACCTACCCAAAAATCACTATGAGAATTATTCCCCCCAGATGGTAATGATGACCCCATTCTTGGGGTCCTGGCTCACGGACTAAGTCCCGTGTCGTCATTTTTTCGACCCCCTCCGTTGGCATTATGGGAGCGCGTGCCTAAGTGAAATTTGTCTATTATAACCGATGCAAAGTTATTTTTTTCTCTACTACTACTCATTGTAGAGTCTCATGATACTCAAACATGCACTCTCTCCCTGGCAACACCGAGTTGCCAGGTTCTGGGAGAGAAACAAGCAACCAGCGTTAGCTCGTTCGGCATTAGCATTAGCCTCTCAGGAACTTTCAGTGCATGTTTGAGTATCATGAGACTCTACAATGAGTAGTAGTAGAGAAAAAAATTACTTTGCATCGGTTATAATAGACGAATTTCACTTAGGCACGCGCTCCCATTATGCCAACGGAGGGGGTCGAAAAAATGACGACACGGGACTCTCTGAAATAACTCAACGTCCCTTTCAAGGATGGTGAGTGATAAGCGACACATCAAAGATAACACTTTAAATGTCCGGATTTCTCCTTTAAAGATATGATGAAACAATGCCACGTTTTTCTACCCCGGGAAAGGGGTATAGTCAACTTTTGGGCTTTTGGTTCCTGCACTAATTATGATGTTGATTTAACGTGTGTGTGTGTGTGCGTGTGTGCGTGTGCGTGTGCGTGTGTGTGTGCGTGTGCGTGTGCGTGTGCGTGTGCGTGTGCGTGTGTGTGTGTGTGTGTGTGTGTGTGTTCAGCCAGCAAGCACCGTCCATCAGGTAATACCTTCCCTTACGGTAAGGAGCTGATTCTAGCAATGATATGGAACAGAGTGGATGATGATGCCATCAACATCAACTGGACGGTGAGAAACAACATCACAACATATCTGCAGTGGTGTAAAGTAACTAAGTACATTGACTCAAGTACTGTACTTAAGTACCATTTTCAGGTACTTTACTGGAGCATTTCCAATTTTCTGTACTTTTACTTCTACTCCACTACATCTCAGAGGCAAATATTGTACTTTTACTCCACCACAATTATTTGAAAACTAGTTACTTTGTAGACTTTGATTATTATTACAAAACATTCATACAACTTCAGCCCTATATACATTTTGGCCATTTGAAAACAGCAGATCTACAAGCTCACAATGCGTTGCGATGCAACGCAATTTGAGCTTGCAGATCTGCTATTTTCAAAAGATTTTTAGACATTTTATACATTTGAAACCTTTTGAAACGGGACATTCTTCATAATGAGTACTTTCTACTTTTGGTACTTTAAGTACATTTTGATACCAATACTTTTGTACTTTTACTCAAGTAAATTTAGAATTCAGGACTTTTACTTGTAGCAGAGTATTTCTACAATGCAGTATTGATACTTTTACTTAAGTAACATTTTTTTTTTACTTTTTCCACTACTGCATACAGTGCCTGAATGTTGAAGTCACACATATTCAGGTATAATCACTGTATGCGAATACCTACACCTAGTGGTACAGACATATTACTACTGTAGATTTGAAATGACTAATAGCCCCACTACATTATGTTATACATTCTGTAACCCATTTAACAAACATTACAAAGAACCTTGTACTCATGCTTAACACGCACGCACGCACGCGCGCTAATCACCAGAAGTCTTTAGTGCATTTTCTGCAAAAACAAGCAACCAAGAGTATACATAGCGCTAAGGTAAAAGTGCAATATATCAGCTACCTATTTCCTTAAACAGATGAGACAAAATAGCTAAATAAAATGAGCATGATCTAAAACAATTAAGTGTATCGACTAAACAAGATCCAATAAACAATACAACAATAGAAAACAAGCGTTCGTACAACTAGTTAACAACAAGTAGGTCAGGCAGAGAGGAAGGGTAGTGTTTCCTGAAGAGGTGGGTTTTCAGCCTGCGGCGAAAGGTCGTCGTGGCTCGGATGAGACGTGAAGGTACACTCAGAACAGGAGAGCTTAGTCTGGGAGGATTGGGACCACACTCCTCCCAGGAGTGGCGGTTCATGGTCAGCGCTGCTGCTGTACATGCAGCACTGTGATGGGAACAGAGTTGTGTTGAGGCTGGAAAATGTGCCCTCTCTATCTCCCTGTATTCTTTGTCTACCAAAGTTCTGTATTCCTTTCTCTCACAACACATGTGGACTCACCATCTTCTGGTCTAGAAGTGGAAGTCTAAAGTAACTTCACACCTCATATATCTGAGCAGAGCTTTGGTCTGACCTCACTCACAACATAATCGGTTGCCATGCATGCCTAGCAACACCGATGTGTGCAGGATGCCGCCCCCTCCATAATTGGGCAAGAGTGATGTCATCAATATGACATCATCACCATGACGGCAGAGATCCACATCGAAGCCACGCCATGTGTTTCTCATTTTGTGTGTTTATCATTTTCACGAAGCTCAGCAACGGGTGATTATGACGCACCGCTTGTATCAGATATATTGCCAGCATGAACCAAATGTCCAAATCATGGCAGAAATAGTCACTTGTTGATATTCCCATTGAATTCCTTGACCCCAAAAACATATATTTTGACACCAAGATTGACCTTCTAAGTGGCTTGGAAACCGAGATATTGGCACTTATAGATATTACATGGTGGCCATATTTGAAATCCAAGATGGCCGCCTTCTGCCATCTTGATGACGTGGCTCCCCGTCCAAAATTAAACTTATGGTGATGGAGAGCATATAGAAAAAATGTGGCACTTTTGTCAGCTGTGTCCACATTTTCCTCAAATCTGGTACTAAGCAACCTGACTATATCTGTCAAACAGATCGTTCTCTGCAGCCCTAGGTGACTCCACATCGTCCTCTGCCCCTCTCCCATATGGAGTCCCGCAGGGCTCAATTATTGGCCCCATCCTTTTCTCCCTGTACCTCCTCCCTCTGGGTTTGATTTTTAAAAAGCATGGTATTCCCTACCATTTCTATGCAGATGACTCGCAGATCTACCTGCTGGACTGTCTGAAGGACATAAAAACATGAATGGCCGTAAACTTCCTCAACTTTAACAAAAGTAAAACAGAGGTCATGGTGTTCAGACCTAGCACTGCCTGCGACACCTCCTCTCTGGATCTGGGCCCCCTGCAGCCATTTCTAAAACCGGTGGTCACTAACCTTGGTGTCAAATTGGACAGTGATTTTAAGTTTGACAACAGATTAACTCTGTTGTTAAATCCAGCTTTTATCAGCTGAGGCTCTTAGCCAAAGTCAAGTCTGCTGTAACCCTTTCTGATTTTGAACGTCTTATCCATGCTTTTATCTCAACCCGACTCGACTACTGTAATGCACTTTATGTTGGCATTAGCCAAGCCTGCTTGTCACGACTACAGTTAGTCCAAAACGCGGCCGCTCACCTCTTAACAGAGGCATGAAAATATGATCACATCTCCCCAATTCGTGCCTTCTGGCTCCCTGTTCGTTGCAGGATTCAGTTTAAGACTTTAATGTTTGTCTTTAAGTCTTTAAATGGGCTGGCACCATTGTACATATCGGAGCTTCTACCTCCCAATAACGCTACAAGGGTCTTGAGGTCTACTGACCAGTCACTCCTTAAGGTCCCAGCAACAAAGTTGAGAACCCGGGGAGATAGATCATTTTCCTTCATAGCGCCCACATAGAGCACCGAAGTCCTGACGTCACTCGTTCATCCCCAGGTTTGCGGAAGTAATTTCTCTATGGAGAATAACATTGGGTCATCTTAGAATCGTCTCATATAAGAATTGTGGTCCAAAAATAAACACCGCGTGTCGGCGTTATTGTCAGGGAGGAGGTTCTGTATCGTTTATGATAGTCAGTCACTTATATTTGATACAGTCTGTTTCTGGCGAAAATGTAACTAATTCGGCGGAAGTAACATTAGCGTTTTCTCACCGTCAGTTGATGCTTCATATCCATAAGAGTCAACCCGCCGGGGTCATGTGTTTATTTTTGGAACACTGTTCTTATTTGACGCGATATTCAATACGTCTATGGGATTCAGAACGGGGGTGGAAAACTGCAAACCAGGTAGACAAACAAAGGATGTGTAAATGACGTCAGACTTCGGCGGTCTATAGTGGAACGAGCTTCCACCCCATGTTAGAGCGTCTCAAACCCTGCCTGTGTTTAAATCACGTTTGAAAACGCACTTGTTCTCCTTGGCGTTTGAAAATTCAAATTGAGAAGCTGCTGTTTTCCTCCAGGCATTGTGTCAAATGTTGTCCTGTTTTATTGTGTGTTGTTTTTTGCTCGTTTATTTTTGTATTTTGTTACTGAGTGTACAGCACTTTGGTTCAACACTGTTGTTTTAAATGTGCTCTATAAATAAAGTGGATTGGATTGGATTGGGGTATTAACACTAGACCAGCAACACAAATGATGCAAGTTGAGAATCCCATTGTACCTGTCTGTCTGTCTGTCTGTCTGTCTGTCTGTCTGTCTGTCTGTCTGTCTGTCTGTCTGTCTGTCTGTCTGTCTATCAGTCTTTGTCCCTTTTATGCTTATATATGGAGATCTCTGTATCTGTCTGTCCCTTTTATGCCTATATATTGTGGAAATCCCTGATGTCAGATTGCCGGTTAGACACCTGGATCTCCATATATGCCTATATATGGGCAATTGGGCATATAGGTCAGATTGGTGGTTCTGGACAACCGCCTCCTATCCTCAGATCTATGAAACACAGACACTCAAACTCACACGCACACGCACACGCACACGCACACGCACATGCACACGCACACACATATATACAGATATTTTGTGCATTTATTTTGGGATAAGGAATTACACAGAAATATCATTATTGTCTACATATTATTTTCCCTTTTTCGTTTTCTGGTCTACAGCTTAAAAACAGTTAAGATAACCTGTCCCTGTTTTACCTCCACTGTGTGCAACAGGATCAAGTTCTGAAGGACTGCATGATGCTCGCACTGATCAATGACAAGACACAGTTAGTACGTCTGTTCTTTCAGAAGAAGATCGACATCGAGGAATACCTGACTTATGGCATCCTGGAGGAACTCTACAGCACAGTGGGATGCAGACTGGTCTACAAGCTGCTACTGGAGCGCCTGAAGGAGCGACTGGGAACCTCAGACCTTGACTCCCTGAAAGAGATCAGCCTGTTTGAGGTGGGTTTAGGTTTAGACAAATCTATATTATAATCCTTGATCAGTGGTTCTGAGGAGATGACCTTCACTCACTACTTAATGTTATATGGTTGGTGGAGGGAACAATCTACTTATTTATTGTAATATAAAGGTAATGTGTAATTTGTTGGTGAATAATATAATCTTGATGATTCTGTTGAACATTATTAAACTGTATTAATATTTTTTTTCTGAAGAGAAAAGAAAGAAAGCAATAGTAAAGCCACTTGATTTGAAAGGAAATGTGTTCTCTGAGACAGGATTGTCTTATTTCCTCTTCTTTGCCTTCTCTGTCTCTCCAGGTGTCAGGTGTCTTGAAGAAGTTCATGATTGATGTGAAGCCTTTGAAGCCTTTCTACTTCACTGTTCTGGGTCTAGAAGACTTCACCTCTGGCAAGAAGGCTCTGGAGGTATTCTTCTGAATATATAATACTGTTATGTTATTTCATCCTCTCTTTAAACATGAACCCTAGTGTACCTGTTCTGGGATTGAACACTTGGTGAAAATAGCAGATCTACATGCTCTCAACGTGCAGTGTTGTGACGTGTTGTGAGCTGGTAGATCGGCTATTTTCGGTGAAGATATTTAGTGTAGAGGGAAATTATTAGGGGTCCGTAGTAATGACCCCTGCGGGACTCCAGTAATAGGGTTTATTGGGTTAATAGCAGTTTAATAGTTAGTAGCCAGCCTCTACTATGCTTTAATATTATAATGATCTGTTACAGTTTGTTTTATCAAATAAAATAAAATAACTGCTTTCTTCAGTTTAACACAAGTCAATGAAGGCCTGATCAGTAATATAAATGTAAACAAATAGCCCTGGAGAAATGTTTTATTGACTCAGGCCTAATTAATAACACTAAATGAATAACATATAAATGATTTGTAAGCTGTGTTTTCTGTATTCTGTTTAATGTTTGTAAACATTAAAGTAAAACATACATTATATTTTGATTCATGATGGGGTTTGATTTTTGCAAATAGCGTATTTTTTCCAACCACAAATCAAACTCTTTACGAATATAAGCATAATATATATGTTCAAAACAATCCCAGATTGGGCCTTTAATGCTCATCTCCCATTTCCTCTTCATAGTTCTGTTCTTCTCTCCTCAGCCTGTCAGAAAGCTGCTGAAAGGACGTTCATACAAGAACCAGCCCTGTGAATCCCCCTGGACTCATCTCTTTATCTGGGCTGTCCTACAGAACTACAGTGACAGCGCTATCTTCTTCTGGGAGAAGGAGGTAAAACACCTGATGCTCAGAGAGGGCTGAAGGATTTATTTTCAATTATTATTATTGTAGAGTAGGGAGTCTGTAATGAGCCCTCTGTCCCTCTGTCTGTCTCCCAGGCAAAGGACTCAGTGCTGAATGCTCTGAGTGCCTGTAAGATGCTTAGAGAGATGTCAAAGTTGGAAATTCAGACGGACACCAAACTTTCCATGAAAGAGCTGGCACAGAAGTTTGAGGGCAGGGCACATGGTGAGACCTTGAATAAATCATCAAACTGAAGTTTTTAGGTTGTGGCTCCTATGGCATCGGAAACATTGGAACATGGAATGGAAATATATGTTTCATATATAAATATTAATATATTGTCATTCTAATTATTTCCTATATTGTCATTCTAATTATTTCCAATACCTACATCGTATTTCTTTCTTATGATTTTCCTGGGTGCCGTCTTCCTAACCTCTAGGTATGTTGGGCTCATGTTACCAGAGCAATGAGAGTCACTCCTTTGAGCTGCTCAAGAGAGTGTCTCCAGTATGGAACACAAACTGCTTCCAGATGGGCATAGCTGTTGAATCACACCTCTTCTTCAACCATGATGGATTAGAGGTTGGTCCATCTCTGTCTGGCTGGTTCAGCTGGTATCCTCAACAATCTTGGTCAAGGTTTCAGCCACTCTAATAACTTTAACTAACGCACGCACGCACGCACGCACGCACGCACGCACGCACGCACGCACACACACACACACACACACACTCACACACACACTCTCTCGCACGCTCGCGCGCCCCTTAGGCGCCCCTAAGTGGGAAACAGTGCATGAACCCACAGAAACGGCTAGAAACAGACACATCCTCACGCCCCTGATCTTTGGTTACCCCCAAATGTGTGTGCGTGCGTGCACGCGTGGGTGCGTGTGTTGTGTGTGTGTGTGTGGGGCGGGGGGGGGGAACCATGAACTCATGACCCTACAGAAACAGCTAAAACAGACCGTTCTGCTTCTCAGTCTCTGCTGTCTAAGACTTGGTGGGGTGACATGGAGAAGGACACAGCAGTGTGGAAAGTCCTTCTCACCCTTTTCTGCCCTCCACTCTGCTGCACCAACCTCATCTCCTACAGGTTAGCACCCAGCCCTACATGTTTAACACAATAACACACTTGTTGTCCCATATGCATATTATACTTGTTACTAAAACTATACATTAATTCACTTTGTTTAAGACTAAGTTGAGTGGGTTTATGATGATGCTCCACCTTGCAGGGAACCAGAAGCTAATCTTAACAAGGTTCCCAAGCCTTCCTTTGTATCAAGATGGCATCAGTTCTGGAGTGCTCCCGTCACTTCCTTCTCGGGCAATGCAGTGATGTACTTCCCCTTCCTCTTCCTGTTTGCCTACGTGCTGCTGGTGGATTTTAAGCCACCGCCCCCTAGTGGGCCGTCCATCAGTGAATACGTGCTGTACTTCTGGGTGTTCACCTTCTTCTGTGAGGAGATCTATGAGGTGAGCATTTCCTGTGTTATCACACACTTCCCACTCATCCAATAAATACATACATAAAGTACAGCAGTGGAATGATGTTTGAATTGGTTTCGGTTTCCCTTCTATCCTTCCTATCTAAAACTCTTGAACGTGTTGTCTTCAACCAACTGTCCTCGTACCTCCACCAGAACAACCTCCTGGACTCCCTTTTGGATAAAAGCGTCGGCTAAATGATTGTAATGTAATGTATTGTAATGAATTGTGTCATTAAAGGCATATTACGTAACTTTGCCCTGTGTTACCAAAAATACATACAAAAAAAAATAATATGTATATATATATATATATATATATATATATATATATATATATATATATATATATATTGTTTTTTTTTTTTTTTTTTGAAACATGTTCAGAACCCAAGATATGATGATTTGAAGATTTGCTGCTCCATTCACTTCTTGTTTAACTTTTTACTGAAAAAGGCTGTATCTCGGCTCCTAAGCACTTTACAATTAATTTTGGTTGTGGCACTCAGAACCAAAATTCCACTAACTTTTCAAAGCATTTACATGCAATGGAGGTTAGAGCGACAGGTCTGCCACCTTGGACTGCTTTGGGACCGGGACAAAGGTAGACATCTTGAAGCTGGCAAGGACCACTCCTTGGAAAAGGGAGAGGTTAAAGATGTCTGTGTAAACTTCTGCTAGCTGGTCCGCACAGGCCTTGAGGACACGGCCTGGTATATTGTCCGGGCCTGAAGCCTTGTGGATATTCGGCCCTTTAAAGGCTCTCCGTACATCATGGACAGGCTTCCCGGGATGGGGACGGTGCAGGTTGTGCGGTGTTTGTGGCCTGCGGGATATAAGTCCAATAATTTCACTGGCTGCAACGTTGCCACAGCTGTAATGTAAGGCAGCCTGTTGACTTAGAGGGTGGGTGGACCGACCCTGGCGGACCGTGGACCGCGGTCACAAACGTAACATTCGGATCTGCTACATCCAAATTGGACACAATAACTCAGTGACCGTCCACGTAGCTGACTGAAAATCTAGTTCTTACGAATTTGCTCTGAAAGCTGCTTTAGGGAACAGTTCTGCACACACTAATGCAGGTGTGCATACGAACATCTGGGGGGTTCTGCGAGTCAGTGACTGATGGTCAGTTGGGGGCCCCTGATGGGTGAAACATAAATTATAGGCTGCCTGTGCATGTGACAAATTCAGCTGATTGTCTATCAGCTTGATTCATTTTGATTGATGTGTTTATGAACTTTCAGGCATTCATCATTTATGACATGACTTCACGCCAGAGGATGAAGCTCTACATGCAGGATGTCTGGAACATATATGACCTCATTGCCATCCTTCTGTTCATTATTGGTCTCATCTGCAGGTTGGTACACATTATTCATTATTAGGTACTATAGTACTCCAGATTGTGACATAAGCAAGGACAGGAAAAAAAAAAAACACTAAATACTGTGTGGGTAATGACTTTGGCATCAGGACCCATAATCATCATTAATGGAGCTTAAGTGTTCATTAGACTGCAGCATCATGCAATCATATTGGTGCGTGTAACATTACAACACAGTGAAATACGAGGTTGTGCAAGAGGAATCTGGATGGGGCACTCATGCCACAATAATGAGACAGACAATAATTCAGTTTCCAAAGTATGAGAGTGTTTAACACTCGCATGACTGAGGTTTCATTATCCTCCACCATGCCTGAAAAACGATCATTTTGATCCCCAAATCAGGCTATCCTATTGGCCACTGTCTCCCCTCTGTGCTCCAGACTAGTTCACACTTTCTCCCCCAAACAGTGGGGGGTTCCATTGTCTTCTAAAAAGCTGAGAGTTGAAAATGGGTTGCCAAATTTTGAGAGAGAAATAAGCAGGCAGGTCTATGAAAGTGTTACTGCATAGAAAACAGTGAGACATGAAGCAGTAGGCTAGTGTGTATTTCTATCTGTCTCCTATATGTCATCATGATTTGATTTGTCCACCACCCATATGAATAAACAATAACTGGGACTAAATCATTATGCAATTTTGTTTACTAATAAACTAAAATCTATGGTCATTTTAGTTCACGAACAAAGAGACGAAATATTATATCATATATTTATTATATGATTTTGTCACTCCCTGTCTCCTTTGATGCGCAGCGCAGGGCATGCTGTTCCTCACTCACACACACCCCCTTTTAAAGTTGCAGCCGCGCACGCACACACACACACACACAGAGTCACACCACCGTCAAATGAATGGCAGGAGGATTCAGATTTCAGAGCGAAACTTTACAAAATAAAACGATAAAATGCTTTGCACGGGGCTCGGGAGAAAGAGAAGAGGTGATATGGACACATTTTCGCTACATCGATGTGGAGAACAAAACACAATGCTTGATTTTATCCGAAGGCAAGCAATGTGGGAAAAAAACAACAACTTGAAGAGACACAAGCGTTCACCACAAAGAGATCGAGTTATAAGTTAACAAAAGGTTTGGTGGTGGTTGTTTACAACGTAACATTAAACGTGGTGTTGCGTGTCGGCTTAATGTTCCAACAAAAACACTAATCCGACCCCAAAGTGCCCAAACTAATGCTGACGAACTTACGTTAGCTTCTTAGCATGTAGCGATAAACTTACACCTGGTGTTTGCACTTTATCCATTTACAGCCCGTACATCTACACAAACGTTCAGATTTCAAATATAAAGTGCTTACCTCATGGCCAGGGATGTTACAATTCTATTCGGGTAACCCATAAGTACCCATATTTTCCGTATTGTCCAATAAAAAACATTTTAATCTGATCGGTGGCCATTTTCTCCGTATTTTCTCCATGCTTTCAACTACGTGACCCTATCGGTTGGGAGGTGTAATTGCACTCTGATACACTATAACTATGAGAAAATGACCGCCAATCGGATTAAAATGCTTTTTATTGAACAATACAGAAGTTACGGGTACTTATACCCACCCGAAGTAAATTGTAACATCCGTGGCCACGGAATAAAAACGTTATATTTGAAATCCGAACGTTTATGTAGATGTACGGGCTGTAAATGGAGAAAGTGGGAAAAACAGGTTGAAGTTTCGTCATGACTGTCATAATATGACCGTCATGTAATGCTGCTTTAAATTTAGTAGCAGCAAGCGAACTATAGTAACTTGTAAACAACCCAGTGTGCAAACTGTGCACAAAACACGTGGGCAGCTATATTATTATTACCATTATAATGTAATTATATATATATAATTATAATAATAATAATAGAAAGACGTGAAAAACAAGCCCAAAGTCGCTTATAATAAGCAGACATGGCAACATAGACTCGCATAGACTCGCTGCGTATGCTCGTCTACGGGCCGCTCTGCGGGGGGTCTGGAGGTGTCGACTGCTCTTGCCTGGGGGAGAGAGGGGGAGAACGGTCAATTTAGCCGAAATATAACGGCTGGGATGGTATATATGGTATATATTTCATATTTATAATACGTTTCAGAAGAAGAAAAAAAACGGAGATGATTTGAAACAAATATTTAGGAAAAGTCATGAAAGGGGAACTTTCTCAGAGCTTCATGAGAGAAGATAATCCACTTTAAATTCTCAAAATCGGTCATATTGATGGCTTAGTCATGCAAGTGTTAAAAGTATTAATACAGTGGAGCCAACGTACACGCCATCAATGGGACATACAAGCTGACTCAGTGGAAGTAATGGCTAGGACAGACTTAAGTAGGCTTCTCCCAGACCCACCCCTTCAGGGTGAAGTGTTAACCCAAAAGACTATACATATGTCTTTTAGAGTTTTCTTAAATGGATAATATTACACATTTTCAAATTGCCTTGACAAAGTAAAGCTACTAAACATGAGCCTATATATGGCTGCCTCTGCCTGTGCAGATACACATGCATGGCTGGTCTCTGCCAGTTACACAGTAGTGATTGTTGACTAGTTTATATTTGTGATGTATTTATTTAGGTTTTTCAGCCACTCCACATAGTACCTTCTGGCCTTTTCTTTTGCTAACTGTTCGTCTGTCCGTACGTCCGTCCAGTGTAACTCCCCATATAGACCACGTCCATTTCCGTCTGGCACAATTTGCTGCTGTTTTCTTCAAAACACACTTTTTGCAACAACACTGATTTTTTTTCCAACACTCACACACATCTTACACATGATCTGTGTGATCACTTGATCACAACTTCTATGTCAGATGTTTCAGATTCCATTTCGATTGGCTATGTCTGGCTTTCAAAGTTAGCAAGAGGGGCCTGTTATTGCACACAATGCCACAAATCTTGAACACAGCATTCAATTACTGTGAAACTTCCAGTAGGCCAAGGAAGAAACTCCACACCACATTTCTCAAATTGGCCTCATGTTGCCGCTACCAATAACTCTTGAACCGTAGGTCGTACAATAAAAAAGGACCCATTGGTCCTTTATGCCAGACTAGATTGTCCACCATGTTGTGTTTTCTTCAAAACAGACTTTTTGCTCCAACTCCCACACATTTTGTCCAAAACTCACAAAAACAGGTACACATTTATATCTGAAGTCATGTGATAAAGATGTACAGTCAGTGCCTATTGACTTTGTCGTTTTTTTTCTAGCCTCTCATGCGTGTCACGCAGGGCATGTGTTATTTCCACTCTGTGCCACTAGGGGCAGCAGCGGTCTACTGCCTACAGCTGCCTACAGCCCACAGCAGACAGCAAGAATATATTAGTTACTAGTTACTGTATCCTCTCCAAACTGTACATACTTTACTTTACACTTTTGTATTATGTTTTGACACCTGCTTTGGAAAATGTAAACGTATGTTTTCTCATGCCAATAGCTCATTTGAATTGCAAAATTGTTGTTTTGGGGTTTTTAGGCACTGTTTTTCCTAGAAAGACAGAGAAAGATCCTGTCTGTTGCTTACAGTACAAGATGTGACATTTATATTAAGCAAAATATTAAGCAAATAAAGTTAGATAGCATGATGCTGAGCTAAACATTAGTTTAATTTCAACGTCTTAATTGATAAAACGAGACGGGAAAATGGGCCTCTCTCTCTCTCTCTAAACATATTTTATCTCATGCAAATAGCTCATTTGAATTGACAAATTGTTTGTTTATTTCTGTGGTGGTGGTTCAGTGGCACTATATCTATATCTATTTAATTCAATGGCTTTTATATTTTATTCGTGTGTGTTTAACGGATATATTCTCTTCAAATCTGCTATTTATGGCGTAGTCCTTAGTTCAGTGGGTACAGCACATGTTAATACAGTTTTTCTCCGTGTGGAGCTCATGGGTGTATACATTCTGTTTGTGCACTTATGCGAGTCGCGATGCAACTCTATTTTTTGTGTCTATTTTTGGCGAACGAAACGAGAGAGAGAGAGAGAGAGAGAGAGAGAGAGAGAGAGAGAGAGAGAGAGAGAGAGAGATTACAATTAAGATAATATACTATATATACTTTACTTTACTCGTAACAGAGTAGGCTACTTCTACATTGCAGTATTGATACTTTTACTTAAGTAAAACATTTGAGCACTTTTTTCCACCGCTGTAAGCTGCAATAATATTGCAGTAATATTATTACCGGAGCACGGCAGTTTAATTTCTGCTGTTGGGGATTGTGCCGCTTCCAGCCGTGGCACTGGCACTACGTCTTGAGTAATGAGCATGACCCAAACCAAACGCTGTGTGGTCAGCTTGGCTCTACGCTGGGAGTGTCAGTCGCACTTTAATCAGGGATATGGGGGGGGGGGGGGGTGGGTCCAGCGAGGCAGGCCGAGGCTTTTAAAGACCTGAATAATAATTAAATTTACTCTGAAGAGTGTACAAATGTAACCAAATGAAAACCCCTATGGGTACATCTGGTTACATGTGTACACCCAAATTAGTTAGCTGAGGATTTCACAGTGTATCTGCCTTCTGTGTCTCCAGTCTCTTCATGCTAAACCGGTTATGTTAATTATGGTTCCTTGAATTAAAATGGTTCCATTTGGGGGGTGTGTGTCTCTCTCTCTCTCTCTCTCTCTCTCTCTCTCTCTCGTTCTCTCTCTCTCGTTCTTCGACAACTGTAAATAAAGTATTCATTTTTGAATTTATATCGTAAAATCAATGTTAATGGATCGTGACAGTGATATCTAGTTCAGACCACTCCCCCATGGCGACAGTATAAAGTACAGTATTTACTGGATGCTATTCACAGAAATATCTACAGACATGGAGCACACCCACTTCTACGGAGGAGAACTGAATGGAATAGAGAGAGAGAGCGAGAGAGCGAGAGAGCGAGCGAGAGAGCGAGCGAGCGAGCGAGAGAGAGAGGCATTAAAGTAGGGGTTCTCAATCTTTTTCAGGCCATGACCCCCCAAAATAACCATATTGGGGACCCCTATTGTGTTTGACTTGGTTCCACAGATAAATATTGTGAAAATAGCAGATCTACAAGCTTAGCAAGGTTAGTCCAGCAGGGGTGTAGTGGAGGGGGGACGCAGGGGAGTGGCGCTCCCTCACTTCTCTAACTGCTTTAAAAATAAAAATAAAGATTTTTTTTTTTTTTTAATGATTTTTATTTTATACAGTATACGGCGAGCGCGGCTTTAGTTTGATGAACCTCATAATAACATCACTCCGTTCGCGACTGCATACAGAACGTGTGTCGGCTCTGATGTTTATTAGACAGCATGGACCTCTGCTCATCCTGGAATCCAGAGCCTTATGTCAAGACTTGGCTGTGAGCACATCGCGCGGCAGAAAGCACAAAAAACAAAGTGGCACAGCCTGTCATGTCAGATAACCCAGACCCACTTTGGCAGTTTTTATAAGACAGGGGTTATTGGCGTCTTTTTGGTTTGTTTTATTTTATTTGTATTCTTATTTCTTCCTCAATTTTGTTTAAGAATTAATGTGCTATCCATGACATGCTGTCACCAGTTTACCAGTTCACTGTATGTTATTTAATGATGATCGAATATTGGCTAAATGTTTATAATTTCTTCTGTCCAAATAATGAAAAGTACTAAGAAAAGGCAAGTGAGTCTCTCTTTAATTAAGCATGATGAGCCATGTGTTTTCCACAAAACAATTAAATATCATTGAATATAATTGCACCCTTGTCATTACTAGGCTACTATGTTATTATAGCTTTCAGTAGGGCACCACAGGCACAGACAGTGCGTTTTAGCGCAGCGCGGCCTGGCACAGCGCGGCGGAGTGGTTGCGTGCGGGGGATCGGGGGGGTGGTTACGGGGGGCTTTCGTGGGAGGGGGGATGGGTGGATCAGAGCTTAACCCTAAAACCGAAATAAAGTAACAAAAAAAAACTCCAATCCGCTCAAGACCCGCGCTCCCCCACTTCCAAAATTAGCACTAGCCTACAACACTGGTCCAGTCTCTTGCCAAACCGGTTATGTTAATGATATGCTGCCTACACTATCCAAATAAGCTGAGGAACTCTGCTATCAGGTTCCCCCTCCCCCCTACAGTACCTCTCTATCTCTTCTATCAAAGTATTTGTTCAGATACAAATTCAGCGTGGCCATTGATATTTTTAATGTACCAATTGGCCTACAAGTTAGAGGGATGGGCAGAAATGGTGTAGGCTATTTCCACATTTCAACTGTTAATGGGTTTTTCTTTCTTCACAAATGAATTCTACTTTGTTGTACAACAGTGTCCCATAAACGTAGTGAAAATAGCCGATCTACAAGCTCACAAAGTGTTGCATCATGATTTGAATTCCGGACTTTTATTTGTAACGGAGTATTTCTATATTGCAGTATTGATACTTTTACTTATAGGTAAAATATCTGAGTACTTTTCCCACCATGCACTGACCGTTGTAGCCTACGTTGAAGCATAAATTGGTTGTTACTGATGGTTTGCAGCTGCTACTTATGGAGAGAGACAGACTGCTTGAGATCGCTAAACATTAATCTCCTAGTTAACAAGAGAAATTACACTATCCAAAAGTGTAAATAGTATAAAAGATATGTATAAAAGATATGTGACAGTGCTGAAAACAGGGCATTTAATAGATGAATATGGACACATTGGACAGCACAGTGCGTTCTGAAATTGTGCACCAGAGCGCACTCGCGCATAAGACGATGTTTATGCCCGAGATTCGGATGTTTATTACAGATAACGAAAAAATATGAAAGTAAAAAAAACATTTTATTGATTAAAGACAGGACATTTTCAATTCAGTTCAAACAACAGTAGGCTACGTAGTAGACCTACACGTTTAAAATCACTGATCACGGTTCGAGTGGGATTCGAACTCGGGACGTAAAATTATTGTACTTCAGCGTTAACCACTACACTGACTGAGTTGTTCCAATAACAGAGGAAAGAAGTAAGATAGATACTACACAGCAATTGATGCGAGAAAAAATAATGATATATAAGACGTCTGTCTGTCTGTCTGTCTCTCTCTCTCTCTCTCTCTCCACGGACTTTTGAGACAGACAGACAGACAGACATAAACCAATGTGTGTCTGAACTCTGAACATTTCTAAAATGACAGAGATGCGTTCCTGACTGAACAGAAAACCCAATCAAAATGTAAACGCTCTAAGCACACTTAATTATTGCTAGTTATTATTATTATTATTATTATTATTATTAATAATAATAATATAAGACATCTATCTGTCTGTCTGTCTGTCTGTCTGTCTGTCTGTCTGAAACAAAAAAGTGACTCCAAAGCGCCACCTCATGGTAGTATTTGGAACTAAATTTACTGCGCGAGCTGGTGAGGCAAATGAGGCAAGTGATAGTCACATGAGAAACGACAAAGTCAATAGGCACCCACTGTATCAGTCACGTTTCTCATATACCATGCCAGTTGTCTATAACTGTCTTCCAAATTGTGCAGGCTTTATAGGCAACCTGGGGCCTGTTCCTCGAAAGGTGAATTAAATAAGCCTGGCCTTAAGCCAAATCCAGGCTTGACAAAGTCGGGTCCGAAAAGCCTCGTTTATTCCGTTCCTCGAACGCCAAGCCAGGCTGAAAAGGAGCGACTTTGTCAAGCTAGGCTATGTCAAGCCAGGCTGTGTCCAGCCAGGATAATGAAGCCAGGCTGAATGGGCGGCGATTCGCCGGCGACGTATTTCTATAAAAGACCATGAACTCGAGCGCAGATTCCTTGAACTTGACCAATCATGGCAGTGGGGAACAAAACTCGAGCAGCGTTTTTCTCTGTGGCCGAACAGCAGCAGCTCATGCAAGCATATGAGGAAGTGAAACATGTTATCAACAGAAAAGGAAACACGGCCGTTATTAATAAATCCAGGGAGAAAGCGTGGCAAAGTATTGCAAGCACACACAGAGTGTGTGTGTGTGTGTGTGTGTGTGTGGGGGTGTTTGCGACGGACGGGCAACAGGACGGACGGACGGGACGGGACGAACGGGACGGGACGGGGGGGGGATGGGACGGGACGGGACGGGACGGGGACGGGGGGGTTGACCGCGACGGGATGAGCGGGGGACGGGACAAGACACACAATAACCCCACATTTGCAAGACCACTTTGGTAGAGGTTTGGGTTGTGTAGTTACCTTGCCATCATGATGTAACTCCAAAGGTGGACAAGAAATAAAAAATAATTTCTCCATTGACTAGAAATTGATAATTTAAAATATGCTCCTTATTGACTTACAAAGAGGCTCCTTTAAACCCGTAACTAATAATTTATATATATATTTAAATATATATATATATATATATATATATATATATATATATATATATATATATGTATATGTATGTGTTAGAATTCTTTTATAATATTTAAAAAAATTGGTAATATATTATCAAACATCTAACAACAATATGAACTATAGTGTTAACAGAGTGACAATGACATTATGAACTATAGTGTTAACAGAGTGACAATGACATATCACATGAGTCATTGTGAAACAATTATGATTCATGGTCACACACTATTTCAGTAATACAATTACATTGATTATATCTTATTGTATTGATTTCATTTTATTTTAATGCAGGGTCATTAAAATGAGTCCATATACAAACACATGTTTTGAATTAACTGTGGAAAAACTTGAAGAACAAGGCACTGGATTAAGTAAGCTTGGCTGTTAGCCTGCTCCTGACCAGGCTAACTTCACAGCTAAATTGCCATGGTAACTAAGGTAGGCTTGCTTCAATTCTCTTTTGTGGAATCGGATAAGGCTAAACTTAGCCAGGGTGAACTGGCTAAACTAATCTTCAAGATAATTCAGCTTTTGTGGAACCGATTCAGCTCTAATCCTGGCTAAATTAAGCCAGGATAGGTGGTAAAGCCAGGCTTTAGCTCTAATTCACCTTTTGAGGAACAGGCCCCTGGCCTTTTCTAGTTTCTTAGCTAGCAATGTAAATACTTGTTTTCTTATTGAGGGTTCGACAGCCTATCAGGCTCAAAACCTCTTTGAAACTGTTGGGTTTTACTATTCTTCCGCCGTTTTTTCTGTCACGGCCTAACCGTGTGGTTGAACAGGTACAACTCATGCCCTGTTTGACCTACAGACATGAAACTTCGATACACACATGCATCTCCTCATGCCTAACAACTTTCACACTCTCACTTTTGACCTCTGACCTTTACATCTCCCACCATTTTGAATTATATGAAAAACAGTAAAAATCTATCTCCTCCTGGGATTTTTGACCAATCTGCACAAAACATTTTACACATGAGGGGAAGCGGATTTTCCATAAGTGAAACAATTAAGCTTTTATGAGCCAATGCATATTGCAGTTTTATGAAAAGTATTTGTCTGCCCCTAACACATACATGCAGACTCACATTTGTTTGAAACTTTGCAGTAATGTAGAGGGTCATTCCAAAGTATCACTGAAACCAATCGTACTCCAATTGGTGAAAGGGGAGGCGCTATAGATTTTTTTTGAAAATGGAAACTTTAAACAGGCAAAAGTCATGCCTCGTTTGGCCGACAGCCGTGAAACTTGCTTACACATGTGCCTTGACTCATGAGGAACACATCTATCACTTTGACCAGTAAGCTCCGCCCTTAGATTTTCCGCCATTTTGAGCAGTTTGAAAAACACTTAAACCTGTGTTTCTGCAGTCATTTTTGAGCAATTTTAGTGAAACGTTCTACACATGTACTTTGGACCTATGCCGACAAAACTTTAGTGGCGGATTTTCCATAAATGAAAACATTAAGCTTTAATGAGCCAATGAATATTGCAGTTTTATGAAAATTATTCGTCTGCCCCTAACACATACATGCAGACTATTCCTTTAACAGGTCCGTTCATGAAAGTCCTTGCGGTCTTGTTTCCAATGAGGGCCTGTGAGCAATTAGGGGTTAAGAGTCTCGCTCAGGGACAAATTTCATTTCATCTACACATTTGCTGGCCTGGCCTGGAATCGTACCTGGAGCAACCAGGGCCTCTGGCTCCCTAGGCGGGCTCACTAACCACTCAGCTATGGCCGCCCCAAGGACTCACATTTGTTTGAAACTTTGCAGTAATGTCATTCCAAATATCACTGAAACCAATCTTACTCCAATTGGCCAAAGGGGGGCGCTAATGCAACTTTTTGAAAATGCAAACTTTAAACAGGTAAAAGTCATGCCTCGTTTGGCCGACAGCCATGAAACTTGCTTACACATGTGCCGTGACTCATAAGGAAAACATCTATCACTTTCACCAGTAAGCTCCGCCCTTAGATTTTCCGCCATATTGAGCAGTTTGAAAAAACACTTAAACCCAGAATTTCTGAGCAATTAGTGTGAAACTGTGTCATCTTTTTGACCTCCATTTTCACAACTTCAGGTCTGTTGATCCAATGGCTTCTAGCTACAGCATCTGCCTTACAAGCCCAAGGTTGCCAGTTCAAACCTCACCTTGGGCAGGCTACTTTTCAATTGCATCGCACAAACATGACTCCATCAGTTAATACATGTGCAATTGTTAAAGATAACATGAAATGCTTATTTGAGAGTATGTTTTTACAATGTATGACATACTTCATTGTGAAAATAGCCGATCTACAGATAGCAACGTGATTCTGAGCTTGTAGATCGGCTACTTTCACTAGTTTCGGTTCCGAGGAGACATACAAATGTGTTGAGGTGATCATCATTTGGAATTCTTAGTTTTACAAATAGTGTTTCTTGGGGTTAGGTTTAGGCGTTGTTTTACTGAGGTTAAGGTTAGTGAGGGTGGGTGTAGAAAAGAGTCATCTAGTCAACAACCTTTCCCCTATTCCCATGGATTGGATCCACCCCTCTCACCTGCTCTCACTCATCACCCCAATCACACCTGTGTGTGTATGAACATAGCACATAAGTACTTATTATAGAATTCAGGGAAATACAATAATCATTCATCTTAGAGAAATATTGAATCTCACTTGTTTTTTTTGTTAAAAGTTGAATTGTATAATAATTGTTACAGCCTGGCTCAGAGACTATAACAAAAAAGGGGAGACGACACGGAGGAATACATAAATAAGTGTAAAGTTTATTTACTAACTAGTGAAATCATTGTAAATCAGTAATAAATCAAGTTTCCAAATCATAAGGGCAGGGAAACATGCTGCCCACTGGAACTGAATCTAATAATTCAACATAAAGAACTCAAACACAAATGCTCTCCTGGGTGGCCACACGCCTGTGACCTGGGGAGGACTGAAGAGAGAGTACTGTTGTAGAGTGGGGCTTTTAGACAATTGACCAGGTGTCTCCCCTTCCACTGATCATCTCAGCCTCCACCCTCCAACCCAGCACTGCAATGGAATGTTAAAGGAACACACACACATAACCCTATAGCAAAGGCCCAGGGGGCCGTCACACCGCCCCCTTCAAAACAGGGTCCCACAGGGAACCCTGGCCCAAACTGTGTTCTATAACTAAATCAACTTACAAATGTGCAAATATTTACAAAAAATAACCCCCTTCGAAACTAACCCCCCCAGTTCACATCTATATTCTGCTTCTGCCCCACCCCCCTCAGCAACTGGTACCTTGGAGCCTTTAAGAGAAAAGTTAAGGCATTATGCAAAACAGATAATGAACACAGAATTAGTTACATGGGGCTCTAGACAAAGCGTCCGCAACCACATTATCTTTTCCTTTTACATGGAGTATATCTAATGTGTAGCACTGCAGAAATAAGGACCACCTAATCAGCCTCTGATTTGGACTGTGCAGTGAATGCAAAAAGGTTAATGGGTTATGGTCTGTGTACACCACCACAGGTCCAGAACCCACATAAACCTCAAAGTGCTGCAAAGACCATATCAAAGCCAAAGCTTCCTTTTCTATCACTGAATAGTTCAACTGATACCTGTTAAATTTCTTTGAAAAAAAACACACAGGTTTTTCAATTCCCAATTCATCTTCCTGTATCAAAACTCCACCTGCACCTACATGACTGGCATCAACCTGCAGTTTAAAAGGCCTTTCCATGTGTGGAGCAGCTAGAACAGGAGCATTATAGAGGATCTTCTTGGCACTTTCAAAAGCCAGCTGACAAACAGGAGACCAGATGTATTTTACATTACCCTTAAGCAGGTCAGTCAGCGGTGCCACTACAGTTGAAAAGTTTCTACAGAAGGCTCTATAATATCCTATAAAACCTAGATATCTTTGCAATTCTTTTTTTGTTGTTGGTGGTGGGTATTTTTCAACTGCTTCTACTTTTGCACGCACTGGACGCACTTCACCCTGTCCCACCTGGCGACCAAGGTACGTCACAGTGGCACGCGCAAAATCACACTTGGCCAGATTCACAGTAAGGCGCGCCTCAGCTAAGCGCCTAAACAGTGCTCCTATGCGCTCCATGTGAGAAGACCAAGTGTCTGAGTAAATAACCACGTCATCCAAGTACACTGCACAACCTTCCAGGTTACCAACCACTTTATTCATTAAACGTTGAAACGTTGCCGGTGCATTGCGTAACCCAAAAGGCATAACAGAATACGAGTACAGTCCAGACGGTGTAATAAACGCGGCTATTTCCCGTGCGCGCTTTGACAAGGGAACCTGCCAATACCCTTTTAAAAGATCGAACTTACTGATGAACTTCGCAGCCCCGACCTGATCAATGCAGTCATCCATACGGGGTAAAGGGTACGAGTCAGGTTTCGTAACGTTATTTACTTTTCTGAAATCTGAACAAAAACGAAACGTCCCGTCCGATTTTGGAACGAGTAGACACGGTGATGCCCAACTCGATGCAGAATGTTCAGCAATGTAATTTTTTAGCATGTAATCAATTTCAGAATCCAAAAATGTGCGCTTATCTGGACTTACTCTATAAAACCGCTGTCTTATAGGTTTGGGATCTGTCACCTCAATATCATGTTCTATCACATGCGTAATAGAGGGAACATCCCCAAACAAGCTTGGGTACCCACGTATCAGCTCCACCAACTCTGCACGCTGTGAATCTGATACATGAGACAAAACACCATTTAGATCCGCCAATACCTCTGCATTTTTTAGTCGGCCCGACAACAGTGCGGTGTCATGATTTGGCAAACCATCCTCACAAACTGCATCATTACTCGCTTTCATTTTCACACCGTGTGCGTTACTAACACACACAGGGCGAGTGCAACTCAACGCTGCGCTCTGTGGCGCCCGGGCAAGATATGGTTTTAAAAGGTTAACATGGCACAACTTATTTTGCTTACGACGACCTGGAGTGGCAACAAGATAATTTTGCTCCGTCAGCTGTTTAACCACATTATATGGTCCCATAAATTTAGCCTGAAACGGTGAGCCCACAATAGGCAATAAAGCTAAAACTTGACCACCTGGACTAAAAACGCGCTGTTCAGCTCTACGGTCATACAAACGTTTCATTTTCTTTTGTGCAGAACCCAGTCTTTCCTTTGCCAACTCCGTAGCCGAATAAAGTCTGTGCCTAAATCCTTTTACATAATCAATTAGATTGTTAGGCGGATCAACCTCTTTCCAATCGTCTTGTAGAACCGCTAATGGTCCTCTCACCGTATGACCGAACACAAGTTCGTTTGGACTAAAACCCAAACTCTCCTGCGTTACTTCTCTAGCAGCTAGTAATAACCATGGTAACCCATCCTCCCAGTCTGCATCCATCTGAACACAGTATGCCCGCATCAATGATTTTAATGTTTGATGGAAACGTTCAAGCGCCCCTTGGCTTTGCGCATGGTAGGCCGACACTTTGTTGTGTTTAACCTTCAGTTGGTTCAACACTTGGGCAAACAAATGAGAGGTAAAATTAGAACCTTGATCACTTTGTATGGTCCTCGCAATACCGAAAATGGACATAAACTGACTGAGCGCACGCACCACTGACTTCGCTGTAACCGTGCGTAATGGATATGCAGCAGGATATCTGGTGCTCTGGCACATCACGGTCAACAAATACTTTGCACCAGACTTGGCACAAGGCAGAGGGCCTACACAGTCCACAATCAAATGCTCAAACGTCTGGGAAATAGCTGGAATAGGATACAGAGGGGCCACTTTGATGGTCTGATTTGGCTTTCCCGTTAACTGACAGGTATGACATGTTTTAATGTAGCCGGCAACACTTTTCTTAACCCGAGGCCAGAAAAAATGTCTCAGAACACGGTCATAGGTTTTCCCCACTCCCATATGTCCCGACTCATCATGAGCGACCCGCAACACTAAGTCACGAAATTTGGAGGGAACAACAATTTGATAAATAGGGTCTCCAATGAACACCCTCGCCATGCGGCACCCATTTGCGCAGCAGCACTTCATTCTCCATGAAATACCCCTGTGCAAGATTATTCACCTCACTTTTGGGGAGCACCATCTGGAATAGATCCTTCAATGTGGGATCTTATGTCTGCTCACTCACCAATTCACTGAGTGGAATAGACACTGGAGTATCAGCCAAAGACAACAACACTCCATCTATGATACCACCCTCTGATTCTGTCTCCCCCCGAACCTCGGCACTGTCCCTGTCTTTTTTCATGGCATGCGTCATAGCGCATGCCTGAAACGTATCAGGAAACAGTTTCTCATTCTCATCAGGGCCCTTGGTAATCAATGGTACTGGGACCAGAACCGGACTTACATGCTGAACCCCATGATCCGCCCACACCCGTTCCCCCGCCACATCATTTCCCAAAATTACCGTTACCCCGTTCACTGGAAGAGCTGGTCGTACTCCCATTCGCACCTCCCCTTCAAACAAGTCTGAATGAAACATTAACCTGTGTACCGGGACATGGAACACAGCCATTCCCATGCCTAACACAGGAAGAAAGTATCCGGTATGAGTCTCCTCAGAAAAGGGCAGAGCAGATGACAAGATGAATGAATCGAACGTGCCTGTGTCTTGTAGTATTGTAACTGGCACTTTCTCTCCACTACCAATCAGTGACACATAACCCTTCGAAACAAAGGGTAAGAAAGAACTTTCAGGTTTTGACATTTTCGGTACCTCAGCCATCGGCTGTGCAGCACCACTGGTATCGGGCAAGGATCTAGCAAATGCCGCTGGCTTAGCTTTAGGCCCGCCGTTCTTATTACGTGACCTAAGCATGGGGCATTCCCTTTTCCAGTGTCCTGCCTGATGACAGAAATGACAGGCGTTGCCGGAGTCATCTACAGCAAGACCACTCGGTCCACCCTTATGCTCCGCACCCCACGCCCCACTGGACCTGCCAGGGAAATATTTTCCCCCAACAACTTGGCCAGCCTCTCTGCCACCCCCAAACCCACCAGTAAATCTACGGTTGTCCCCACATCCCTTATGTGTTAATGAGAACTCATCGGCGAGTGCCGCAGCTTCAGCCACTGCGGCTTTCACCTCTGTGTACTTTCTACTGTCCCGTGCCGACAGTGAAGCAAATGCCTCCTGCGCACGACCAGTTAGTACACACTGTAATAGGACCGTGCGGTCCACATCACTCCAGTCCCTAGCGTCTGCCACCCGCTCGAACAAAGTGAAAAACACCTCCACCTCCTTCTCATTAAACTTGGGGACTAACCGTAAACTTTGCAATATTTGGTCTTTGTCACCTGATCCCTCCTTCTTCACCTCACTCAACTTTCCCTCTCTCACCAGCTTGAGCCTTGAGTCCTCTATATCTAATCTTGCCATCTCCGCTCTGTGCCTCATTTTCTCCATCTCCAAATCCTTCTCCTTTAATTGTACTTGAAATTGCAACTGCAACTGCAACAACTCTTTCTGCTGCTCAAAAGTCAAGCCCGACCCAGATGGTATACACTCCTCAACAACCACTTTAGCTTGAACACTTACTGTCGGAGTTGGGGTCAACACCTTTTGCTCATACAAGCTATCCCTAATCATGGCTTTGATGTTGTCCTTCCTGGACCTTTTATCCCCAATTTCAATGTCATAATGGTCTGCAATTGAAATGAGCTGCTCTTTAGTGTAGGCATCCAACCCCTCCTCCGACGGAGCCGCAACAAACTCAGAAACCTCCATTTACTTTTTGAAACTTTCCCCCCAAAAAAACAAAAAAAACTATTCCACCTTAAGCCAACCCCTCCAGTAACAAAAGAATGTAACAGACACAAATCAATTAAATTGAGCCTCCCCACTGACTGCCTATACCAAAAACTTCTCTAACTGCGCTCTAGTCTTCAGAGGGTTTCTGCGGCCGGGTACTTACGCAACCCCCCAAGACTAGGGACATGCTCCCAGCCACTTTCACCCCACACTACTTTTTTACCCGCACACGAATCCCAAGGGGAAACGCGCTATACCTACTTGAGTTGGCTCAATAAAACCGATTTGCAAAATAAATATACTTACGTTCTTAAGTCACCAGACCCTTAACAAAATTCTCCGACCTCCGATCGGTCAAAGAATTTGGATAGGGAATCCCCAGCACTGACGTCACCAGCAGCTTTCCCAATTCCCACGGCCCCATCCCCCCTGCTGCCACCAAGGGTGGTGTGAACCTGAACTGCTTGTTTAAACACAAGCGACCTAAACTACAATAGGCCTACTCAAACTTTGTAGTTTTACCAACATTTTCCGTTTTAGACGAGCCCCCATTTGTTACAGTCTGGCTCAGAGACTATAACAAAAAAAGGGGAGACGACACGGAGGAATACATAAATAAGTGTAAAGTTTATTTACTAACTAGTGAAATCATTGTAAATCAGTAATAAATCAAGTTTCCAAATCATAAGGGCAGGGAAACATGCTGCCCACTGGAACTGAATCTAATAATTCAACATAAAGAACTCAAACACAAATGCTCTCCTGGGTGGCCACAACGCCTGTGACCTGGGGAGGACTGAAGAGAGAGAACTGTCGTAGAGTGGGGCTTTTATAGAGTGAGGAGACAATTGGCCAGGTGTCTCCCCTTCCACTGATCATCTCAGCCTCCACCCTCCAACCCAGCACTGCAATGGAATGTTAAAGGAACACACACACATAACCCTATAGCAAAGGCCCAGGGGGCCGTCACATAATCATTATATAATGTTTCTATCTTTCATAGTGTAAAACCATGACCGTGAAGCCCCACCACCTCCTTGCCCAATCATAAAATGCTCATTTGTGCAACGGAACAATAAATGGCTTGAACGGAACTCTGTTGTCCCACATTCTTGTAGATGTGCCATGGTGATGTTCAATATTCTCTGAACCAAAGTAGAACTCTATCTTACAGTGGGTGAGGGGGGCATTGCACAAAACATGACCATCCTCCTATAATTTGAGTAACGTCTGTCTGTAGTGGTGAGACCAAAATGTGTTCTGCCCGGTTCTCCTCAGTGGCTGGAGCAATTGATCTGAATTTGCACACAGCCATTGACCATTACCATGTGCACGGAACAGATTTCACCAAATCTCAGCTGTTTATTGACGTTATTGAGTAAAATAATGTCGCCATGGTTACGGGGCTGCCCAGCTGTGGGATGGCCAAGACCGAGCTGATGTTCCTCCCGGGGAAGGGCTGTCCGCACCGAGACATGGCCATCACCATTGATAATGCTGTGGTGACCTCAACTCGGACTGCGAAGAATCTGGGTGTGACCCTGGACGATCAACTGACGTTCTCGGCAAACATCGCATCAGTGACAAGGTCCTGCAGATTCCTCCTCTACAACATCAGGAGGATTCGCCCCTTCCTCACGGAGAAGGCAGCCCAGGTGCTCATCCAGGCTCTTGTCATCTCCCGCCTGGACTACTGCAACTCCCTCCTTGCTGGTGCTCCGGCATCTGCAATCAGACCTCTGGAGCTTGTTCAGAAAGCTGCGGCTCGTCTGGTGTTCAACCGCCCCAAGTTCTCCCACACAACCATCCTTCTCCGTTCTCTACACTGGCTCCCCGTAGCGGCTCGCATCCAGTTCAAAACCCTGGTGCTAGCCTATAGGGCAGTGAAAGGAACAGCTCCTTCTTACCTCCGGGCTATGGTCGATGCCTACACCCCTGCCCGACCACTTCGGTCTGCCACCTCGGGGCGACTGATTGCCTCGTCACTCAAGGGTCCTTCTGGCCGATCCACACGGTCACGACTCTTTTCTGTTCTGGCCCCACAGTGGTGGAATGAACTTCCCACTGATGTTAGGACAGCAGAGTCACTGCCCATATTTCGCCGCAGGCTGAAAACCCACCTCTTCAGGAAACACTACCCTTCCTCTCTGCCTGACCTACTTGTTGTTAACTAGTTGTACGAACGCTTGTTTTCTATTGCTGTATTGTTTATTGGATCTTGTTTAGTCGATACACTTATTTGTTTTAGCTCATGCTCATTTGATTTAGCTATTTTTGTCTCATCTGTTTAAGGAAATAGGTGGCTGATATATTGCACTTTTACCTTAGCGCTAGGTATACTCTTGGTTGCTTGTTTTTGCAGAAAATGCACTAAAGACTTCTGGTGATTAGTAGTTTTCGTTCCCTACCTATGTTGAATAAACTTATTGTAAGTCGCTTTGGATAAAAGCGTCTGCTAAATGACTGTAATGTAATGTAATGTAATGTAATGGCCCCGCGAGCTATGGGACGAACTGTCTCCCGGGTTGCCAGATCATGTGCGCATATGCCCCCACGGATGCGTCGACCGGGTATGGACTAGTGTTAATTAATGCATATGCAAGTTTTAAAGATAACATTAAATGCCTTTTTGAGAGTAGTTATTTTCAATGTATACCCTATTTCCTTGTGAAAATAGCCGATCTACAAGCTCACAACGTTTTGGATAGCAACGCTTTGTGAGCTTGTAGATCGGCTAATTTCTCTAGTTTTGGTACAGAGGAGACATCACATTTCTCTATTGATAAATGCTTTGTGAACCACTGATTAGTTTTAGTGAAACAGGGGCTCGGTTCATGGCAGAAGGCAAGAGTCTATGCTCTTCAACAGACACCGTCAAGCTGGATGAAGCCTTAGCTCAATCACTAGTTTGACAGCCAGTGAGTCCCAAGGTTGAACTTTCGATTCCTGTCTATGGCCATGGGTTGAGGTGTCCATGAGTGAGGTCCTTAACCCTGGATTGCTAGCCACCATCCCTCAGCACTCTGTTCAGCTGTTGAGAATGCGCATTTGTTAGTTGCATGGGCTACTTTGTCTCAAGTTCAATCCATTCAGTTTCTATGTCTTATTGTGCTATTGTTCCATATTGCTTTTAGCCTCTCATGCCTCGAACCCGTTTATTGCTGCTTGCAGCTATATTTGTTATTAACATTCTAGTCACGCAGCTTACGTTACCCAGAGTCTCTGGGTGCCGTAGGCTGCGTTAAAAATCTCTCCCTTTTATTATTTATCAGTGTCAGAGAGGTTTTGTTATTGATTCTTTCTTTGAAATTATTTTATTTTCATGTAGCGTCATTGAATCAATGATAAACTGATATGTTATTTTGAGAAACACATTAAATTAGTAACAGCACAACGTATGGAGCGCTTGAGCCTTTTCAATTTACACCATGATTGAAGTAAATAAACTAAGAGGAATGCCGGAACAGTCATGTTAATCTTGAAATCATAAAAATAGGAGTTTGGTTAAAATGAGTTTAAATGTATTTATTCTGCTTGTGTGCTTCAGGATGTTTGAGTTGTCTTATGACTATGGACGATGTGTCCTGTGTATCGACTACATGGTCTTCACACTCCGTCTCATTCACATCTTCGCTGTAATGTAATGAACACTAGCCCTGTTTGTGACGTCTCCCTCCGCTCTAGCTCCGGGATGAAGTCCCGCTGTGTCAAGCTCTGGCGGAGGGAAGACTCCATCGATTCCAAAATGCAAATGTAGTCCAGCAATTCTACAGATGTCTGTTTAGTTGTTTTTCTGAAAAGGAAACGGTTATTTATCGTTTATAACAACATCTTTAAATGGCTCATTTAGCTCACCATGTGCTTTGATTTTAAGACCTAAGACCCGGCAGCAGTACTCTCACCCCAGGTCGTTTGTTGAACATCTTTTTTTTCCTAATTAACCTCTCTCTTCACATCCTTGGACATGGACATTAACCAAAAAGTCGACGAGTCAAAGTCATTACCACAAGTCATTATCCATGTCTGTGTGACGTCCACAGTTCTCATTTAGTTTTTCAATGTGACGTCGACAGTTCTTAGATAGGATTTAAAACATTAATTAATAACCAAAGGGAGTCTACCAGTGCGCCTCAGCCTAATACGGCCAGTCCGGTGCGTCACAGGGGCAGGGAAAACAGATGCAGAAGAGACAGGTCTGAGGAAGGTCGCAAGACCGAAACGTCAGTCATTATTTGTTATTGCGCCTAAATAAATAAAAGGCTTTATATATATATGCTGCTCCAGCGTTGATCTCTTCTGCCTTAATTAATAAGCCTTCGATGTGTAGAGGAGGTGTGCTCTGTGACAGCTGAACTGCACTCTTGGATTACTCTTAAAAAATAGTGTAAAATAGCAGATCGGTTATTTTCACTATTTGTGAGCAACACTCTTGTATTATTGAAGTAGGGCCTTCATTTATGGAAAAAACTAACAGTTTAAATATAAACTTTTTTTATAGTTTGTATTAAATAACAAACTATATTTACGATGTTAAAACTTTGTTTCAACCCATCAATATTATTTTTAAGGATTTGGACATTTCCACCGGTACGTCCTCAGCCAGAGCTGGACACAGTGGGACCTCCTTCTGGAGCTAGAGTGGAGGGAAGGTCACAAACAGAATAAATAAACACTACATGTCTTGTTTCTGTTCAGATGAAAGATGTCTTCTCCTTCCTCTTCTTCCTGGGGGTGTGGATAGTGGCATATGGAGTAGCCAATCAGGCGCTGCTCTATTCCTACGACCCCAACCCAGATCGTATCTTCCGTCGAGTGTTCTACAGACCTTTCCTGCACATCTTTGGACATTTTCCTGTTGAGGAAGTAGATGGTGTGTGTGTGTGTGTGTGTGTGTGTGTGTGTGTGTGTGTGTGTGTGTGTGTGTGTGTGTGTGTGTGTGTGTGTGTGTGTGTGTGTGTGTGTGTGTGTGTGTGCGTGCGTGCGTGCGTGCGTGCGTGCGTGCGTGCGTGCGTGCGTGCGTGCGTGCGTGCGTGCGTGCGTGCGTGCGTGCATGCCTATTCTGCACAAAATGTGGTTGGTTACCACAGCTTTATTGCAATGATTACTGTGACAATATAGATATTTCACTTTTTAACTAAAACATTTTGTTTTAACTAAATCACTGTTCCGCAAAAATCACTTACAATACCTTTAAAATGCCAAGGACCATTAATCAATATCTTATGTGTAAGTTTCAATTTCAGTTTGAGACTTATATGCTGACTGTTGAAATATTCAACCATTACATAGTATTATTATTATGTGTAGGGCCCGAGCACTGCACAGTAGTGTGAAGCCCTATTGAAACTGCAATGATTATTATTTTCCCGATAATGAATCGCATTTTTGAGGGGCAATACGTACTCCAAAAGTTACGCAACATTGCACACACATTACCAGTGGAGAAAAATTACGTATTTAATTTGTCTAAAAAGGGGCGTGGCCTAATGGCTCAATAGCGCCCCCAACAAAACTTTGTGCTTCAAGCCCGACAATACGGTTTCACCTACATGTATAAAAATCAGTACACACCTGTATCATGTCCCGACTTACGAAAAAGTCTCTTGGAGCAATGACCAAAACCAAACAGGAAGTCGGCCATTTTTAATTGATAGTGGCGTTTTTGTGCATTTCACGCCATTTTCACGCGTTGTACTTTAACGAACTCCTCCTAGGCGGATTGTCGGATCCGCCTCAAATTCGCTCAGAGTACACAAAAGACGTTAACGATGAAAAGTTATCAGAAGCTTGAGTTTTCATAAAACGGCGTGACCGTGGCAAAGCCTCAAACTTCAACGCCAAACAGGAAGTGAGAATAGCCGATCTACAATTCCTATTGGCTGGGCTTTAAACAGCCATAACTTCGGTTTCCAGCCTGCTACCGAGTACAAATTTGGTATGTGGATTAAGACCACCAATAGGGACGAGCTGTAATTTCTGAAGCCCCGCCCCCTCTGTCTTCCTATTGGCCGGCCTTTAAACAGCCATAACTTCGGTTCGCAGCATGCTACCGAGTCCAAATTTGGTATGTGGACTACGACCACCAATAGGGACGAGCTGTAATTTCTGAAGCTCCGCCCCCTCTGTCTTCCTATTGGCCGGCCTTTAAACAGCCATAACTTCGGTTCGCAGCATGCTACCGAGTCCAAATTTGGTATGTGGACTTAGACCACCAATAGGGACGAGCTGTAATTTCTGAAGCTCCACCCCCTCTGTCTTCCTATTGGCCGGCCTTTAAACAGCCATAACTTCGGTTCGCAGCATGCTACGGAGTCTAAATTTGGTATGTGGACTAAGACCACCAATAGGGACGAGCTGTAATTTCTGAAGCTCCGCCCCTCTGTCTTCCTATTGGCTGGCCTTTAAACAGCTATAACTCCAAATAGCAGCATGCTACCGAGTCCAAATTTGGTATGTGGACTACGACCACCAATAGGGACGAGCTGTAATTTCTGAGGCTCCGCCCCCTCTGTATTCCTATTGGCCGGGCTTTAAACAACCATAACTCGAGTTCGCAGCATACTACAGAGCACAAATTTGGTATGTGGACTTAGACCACCAATAGGGACGAGCTGTAATTGCTGAAGCCCCGCGCCCTGTCCTCCTATTGGCTGGGCTTTAAACAGCCATAACTCCGGTTCCCAGCATTGAATACCTACGAAATTTGCTAGGTACACTTACACGGCCAATAGGGACAGTCTGAAATTGCTTAAGCCCCACCCCCACTGTGTTCCTATTGGCTGGGCTTTAAACAGCCATAACTCCGGTTCCCAGTGTCAAATACCTACGGAATTTGCTAGGCAAGCTTAGACGGTCAATAGGGACAGGCTGAAATTGCTTAACCCTCGTAGGGTCTTCGTGTTTTAGTCACACCCAGGGCCTTCGGGTCACTTTGACCCGAAGGCCCTGTGTGAAAATTTTCATTTTCATGAAAATGAAAATTTTAATTTTCATATCACATGTTTAGTACAGTAAATAAGGCAAATAGAAGAAGTTTCATAGAGAACAAAAAATGTTTACATACTTTTAATTCATGTTGAAAATGTTAAACCGGGTCAAAAGGACCCGAGGACCCTACAAGGGTTAAGCTATTTAGCCTAATTTTTCAGCTGATTTCCAAACAGACTTGTATTGTGGACAGAACGTCGAGGGCCCGTTCATCGCTGCTTGCAGCTTTAATTCTTATCATTATTATTATTATTATTATTATTATTATTATTATTATTGTTAATATTGTTAATATTGTTAATATTGTTAATATTGTTATTTTAATTACAGTGGGATTACATTGGGACATGGCCGACAACTGCACTGACAACGTAACACAGATAGAGGGCGGTGCTGAGCCATGCAGGAGCGAGTACAACAACTGGCTGGTGATCATTCTGCTGGTGGTTTTCCTGCTGGTCACCAACATACTGCTGATCAACCTACTCATTGCCATGCTCACGTAGGTACCCTGTTGTGTATGTTAGCCACCTTCCTTCTGTCTGTCTGTGACTCCATTAATGTTACTCTCTCTCTCTCTCTTTACTGAGCCCAGCTCTTCTCTCCTCTCATCATCTCACCAGTATTGTCCACAGTAACCTTGTAGGCACTAGGCATGTATGAGGAAACATAAACTAAGACTACACACACAAACACACACACACACACACACACACACACACACACACACACACACACACACACACACACACACACACACACACACACACACACACACACACACACACACACACACACACCGCCCAGCACCAGTCCGCTATGGAAACCTGTGGTATAGTGCTCTTAAAAAACAAAACACCATATATGATAAACGCAACATCCAATTAACCCCAAATATGATTTAATATTTTGTTGTTTTGTCCCTTCAACCCTCCATGCAGCAAGACCTTTGAGAAGGTGCAGGATAAGAGCGACCTCTACTGGAAGTTCCAGCATTACAACCTCATCATGGAGTACCAGTCCCGTCCTGTTTTGGCTCCTCCGTTCATCTTCCTCTCCCACCTTCATCTCTTCTTCTCTTTTTTAAGTAAGAAAATCCACAGGGAGTCTTCTGGCACATCCAACAGGCGTCAGAGTCTTGGTCAGTATTTGATTTGGATGAAATAAAACAGAATAAAACATATTTTATCTTTAGTAAAAGGTTATAGCGTGATTTGACCACTTGGTGAAGTCTTGAAGAAAAGATAATAATTGACAACTGTCTATTTTATTGTGACCGCCTGCATGTATGAATGAATGAATGAATATACTGGTTACAATGATGCATAAATCATGAGTCGGATATTTTGTGAAAATTGGTCATTTGTACAAAATTGTCTGTGTAACTATGCTTTTAGTACAGCATCTACCAAATATTACATTGATTATTAATCAATATAATAATTGATTCATTAACAAACAGATTTTTTTAATTGTTGACATTGTCTAGGCCCAACCTCAGCTCACAGGGCGAAATGTGTTAAGATCTGGGAGACCAAGCAGAAGAAGAAGTTCCTCAAAGCCCAGAGTGAGACAGAGAGAAGCAGTGACTCTGAGAGGATCAAGCTGATTTCTGACAAGTAAGATGATAATGATCAGAGGTGGACACTAACAAAGTACTTTTTTACTTGAGTAGTGTTCTGTACTTTACTTGAGTATTTGTATTTTTGGATACTTATGTCTTTCGCTGCTCTACAAGACAAATATTCTGGTGGTGCGGTGCAGTGCGGTGTGCGGTGTGCGGTGCGGTGCGATGCGGTGAGGTGTGGTGTGGTGTGGTGCGGTGCGGTGAGGTGAAAATACTAGATCTACAAGATCTTCTATTGTTGTAGATCTTGTTCTACTATTTTCTCCATTATTGATATTTGTAAAAAAAAAAAAAAAAAGTTCTGGAAATTATTTGGAAAAAAAAAATCTAAATTTGAATACAGCAATGCACTGATAAAGCAACATGTAATTTGTACTTTTGAATGCTAGTGTAGGCTTGGGCGCTGCATTACTGCTTGCTATGGAGCCTGGCTCTTTAGCAGACTGCTAACGTACAGTACGTACCTTGTTACTATGTGGGCCGGGTTCGACTCCCGGCCGGATCGACGTAACACTAGTACTAGTACTTGTGGAGTACTAGTACTAGTACTACTGTACTTAAGTATACATTTGACAGAGCAACTTCCTCTTGTAGTGTAGTAATATTTGACCAGGAGTATTTATACTTTATACTCGAGTACTGGAGTTTTTCTTTTTCCTAAAACTGCACCACTGTGTTGTGTTGTGTTGTGTTGTGTTGTGTTGTGTTGTGTTGTGTGTATTTTGACAGAGTGGACAATGTGCTGAAACAAGTGACTTACAGCACAGTCATTAACCAGAGGATTCAGCAGATGACTGACAGGTGAGATAATAAACACTTTGTGATTTAACTTAATGTCAATAATTAAATTCACCATAAACCTGCACCAGTGAAAAAAGGCCTTGTATGCAATACATGTACTGAATTCTGTGTGTGTGTGTGTGTGTGTGTGTGTGTGTGTGTGTGTGTGTGTGTGTGTGTGTGTGTGTGTGTGTGTGTGTGAATAGTGTGCAGAAACAGGTGACAGAAACCATTGACCAGAGGATTCAGCAGATGACTGACAGGTGAGATGATAATGACTTCATGTCAATCACTAAAGGTCCTGACAGACCAGTCAGGTCAATTAATAATAATCATATAAATCACAAATCACACCAAATAATAATCATATAAATCACAAATCACACCACACCGACCTGACAGACACAGACACAGACACACACACACACGCACACACACACGCACACGCACACGCACACGCACACGCACACACTCACACTCACACTCACACTCACTCACTCACACACACTCTCACACTCTCTCACACACACACACACACACACACTAAGGGACCGCAATGGCAATACACTTCCCCCAGTGTGTGTGTGTGTGTGTGTCAGTGGTCACGTTAGGATTTTAATCTGTCGGTCCCAATGTCCGGAATGATTCAAATTTATCTGACATCTGATAAAAATAACGGTCATAATTATTTGTATCCATTAATGGCAAAGGCCAAGCCAAGCAATTATTTTTTTAATTATAAAGAAAAAAACACCCAGCCCTGCGCCGGGCCACCGCCCACCGGCCCTGTAAGAGAAACTGGCCGGCCCGGTCCATTCACTACATTGTCATAGGGGGGTTGAAGTGATTGTGTCTTTGGTAGAGGGGAGGTGGAGACTACATTCCCCCAGCTCAAGTGGTTTGCTCCACGTTTGACGTAAACCACTTAAAAAAAAGCCGGGCGGGAATATGTTGATACAATGCAAGCAGGTGGATTCTACTGTTAGCAGGTGAAAAAATGGAGAGAAAACAAAACAAAAAAAGTAAAGGGTGGTGCGGAGAAAGTAAGATAAAAAACGGAAATGTCTGGAGGCTGATGCAGGGAAATGTATAAAAATAACAAAGCTGTTTGCCCAGTCTGCTGAAAAGCGTGTTAATGTCGTGGTTGTCACCGGTGGCAGCGACTGCGAGGACGAGGAGCCGGTCCATAGTGCTGCTGTCAGTGCTGCTAGCACTAGTAGCACCGCTGCTACCAAAGATGTGGTCGTGGATCTTATTCTGGCAGAACCCGGCGCTGGACAGTGCATTAATATCCCAGACTCAGAGGAAGAGGAGTCAGCACTGGATAATAATAATAATGCGGCTGCTGTGGAGGTGGACAATGGAGCCGGAAATATTGTTGCTGATGTCGATGATGAGGGGGCTGGTAGTGAGCTGGAGGAGACTGCATTTAACTACTTTGCACGGCCAAAATCAGTTGATTTGGATTTATTTTTTAAGTCTCATCCATTTCAAACAACCACCAACAGTACAGTAAAGAATGTCTTTAATTGCAGCAATGGGACATGGGATTGTGGTTAAGTTACTGTGATAAATCACACACATTACTGCTCTGTGTGCTTGGCCTTCTCCAAACATGGCAACCCCTTTACTCTGGGAATGAGTGACTGGAGACATATTCACCAACGCATAGCGGAGCATGAGATACTTGGCCCTCATAGAGATGCTGCATATGCCTACCTTTTAAGGGCCAACAGAGGAAATATATCTGAGCTGATAGATGTCAATCAAATGTCTATATCCAGAGAGCAGGTGCGTCAAAGGCGACAGGTTTTAGAACGTGTTATTGACATCGTTAAAGTCATTGGAAAACGTGGGCTCAGTTACAGGGGAGACAAATTAGAGGCTGCATTCAGTTTGGATAACGAAGCTGCTGACCATGGAACTTTTTTAGAACTCGTTCTCTTGTTGAGCAAATATGATGTATGCTTGCAGACACATGTCAGTTCATGTATTGAGAAAAGCAAGAGGCTGCACGACTCCGGTGCAAAGGGCAAAGGTTCACTGGTCACTCTCCTCTCTAAGACGACCATAAACACGGACGTCTCACACGGACGTCTCATTAAAGAGAATATTGCTGCTGAGGTTAAAACAGCTGGGATGTATTCCATTTAAATTGATACCTCACAAGACATTCAAGCCAAAGAGCTCAGTGATAATGTGTTATGTGACTGAAAAAGAAATACAGGAGCGAATGATAGCACTTGTCAATAGCGAGGTGAACACTGGCCAGGGCTTGGTTGATTTGGTGAAACTCGTGTTGGAGAAAATGGATATTAATGTGGCTGACTGTGTTGGTAATGCCACAGACGGAGCAGCTAACATGCAAGGGGAATACAGGGGCTTCTCAGCACTCTTGTCATCTGATGCACCACAGGTACACGTCTGGTGTTATAGTCATGTACTGAATTTAGTGCTAATGGATAGTATAGTTCCGTTCTTTTGAGTGCATCCCTCTTTTCTTTGTTAAACGACATTGCTGTTTTCCTGCAAGACTCATACCTAAGAGTGAATGTATGGGAAGATGTGAGCAAAGACACACGGCACAGGCGCCTGTCACCAATAGGTGAAACGCGATGGTGGGCTAAAGATGCTGTGCTTATAAAGGTGTTTGGGAAGTTTGGGGATCCAGCTGGATGTCTTTACATTGATCTGATAGTGACACTCAGGGCCCTGAGTAATAAAGATAATATGAAGCCGCCGGTGCGTGCAAACGCCAGCGGGTATGCAGATGCACTGCTGAAATACCAAACTATCCTCACTGCCCAGACATTTCTGCGCGTCTTCCAAACAACAACTCCACTATCCAAGTACTTGCTAACGAGTGGAATGGATTTGCTCACTGCCCATCGCTTTGTGACAAGCACACACGAGATTGTGAAACAATACGCAAGGGACTTTGCAGGGGTAAAGAGTGGGCAAACGCTCAGTTAAATGCGTGTGATTGTGAGTACGCAGAGGTGGAAGACGCGCTGCCGAATCTGAGACCAAAAACGAAAAAAAAGATGCCAGGCAAAGTATGTGGTGATACAACCATTGCAACCATTGCAACCATTGCAATCACTACTGCAAAGTTTAGATGTTAATCTTAGCCAATCAGGATGGAATATGTAAAATCAAACAGATCAGTCATGATCACATGACAATAGAGATCATGTGTACCGATTTGCGTGAAATTTGGATAAAATTGTAAGGAGTAATATAAAAAAAAGTGTTTTACATATCTTGATGGCGCTATAAAAGGCAGATGTGAAAAATGCAGGGCAAAGTTTTTCCTTGGCCTCTAGGGAGTGCGCATACAAAGTTGTATACATGACATGCGTGATGTTTGGACAAAATCTGTAGGAGTACTGTCAAAAAAAATGTTTTGTAAAAAGCGGCCTCCTGGTGGCGCTATAACAGGCCCATGTGAAAAACTTGGGGCAAATGTTCTGAATTGGCATCCAGGGAGTGAAGCCAACGGTGTCGTAGATTAGCTGTTCACAGACGGACGGACACACACACGGACACACACACACAGTCACACACGGACACACACACGGACGGACGGACAGGGTGCAAAACATACTCTCTCGCCATGCCTTTCGGCCTGGCGGAGACAATAATAATTAGAACACACTTAAAAAAAATATATATATATCTTGTTTTAGTTTTTTAACTTCAAAATGTTTTAATATTATTAAAAATAGTGCCACTAGCGGTGTTAGCGGGTCAAAATTGACCCGTATACCATAGAAGGTAAAAAGTAATTTATTTTTCATAAACCAAAACTTTATTTTACTCCTGATAGCAAATGCTAATTGAGGACAAGTCTCTCTCACTCTCAAACATGTAAACATTGAATATTGACAATTTGGGGGAAATTGAGCCACACTTCTCTACCGGGTCTACCCGCTAACACCACAAGTGTCACTATTTTTTTTTAAGACCATCAGAATTAACTAAAATGGTGGTAATTAATTTTGTTACGTTAAAATAGCTGTTTCGGAGGATACCATGAAGCCTTGTTCCAATAACGAAATGTAAAGGGTACTTTTTACCTATTTAAACTTGAAAACGGGTCAAAAATGACCCTAACACAATGGAAGGGCTAGAGCATACCCTACTTTATTGTCAATTTTAAAATAAATGGGACCATAACTTACCAAAAACTCATATCATGATGATTGAAATGAGACTTTAAACTAGCGACTGGAAGCATATAGTATTTTGACAATGTTTATTAAGGTAAGAAAATCAAGTCTAAAGTTTGTCAAAAACCCATCCGCTTGCATTGAGAGAAATTCTTTCTGATACCAGCAGGGGTAAAACAGCAAAACTACAGGCCATTCATATGAACTGTCACTTGAACTCACTTCCTTATTAGACTCAACTCTCAAGCTGGCCCCATGGTCCACACATACGCAACATCCACTCCCATTATATGGGAAAAAAACATAATGGAAGTGGATGAAACTTCCGGGCACTTGTGGCGGACAGTATGTGTGGACGTACCTATAGCGGGTGCAGCTCAAGGCTATATCCTAAAGTGAGCTGTTTAACATAAATTGCATTCCAAAAAAATCCCGATCAACCTCTCAACACAATCAATCAATCAATCAAGCAATCAAGCAATCAAGCAATCAAGCAATCAAGCAATCAAGCAATCAAGCAATCAATCAACTGTGTGTGTGTTTGACAGAGTGGGCAGTCTGCTGCAGCAGGTGACTGAACAGGTGAATGGAACCAGAGAGGACTTTGACCAGAGGTTTAATCAGATGTCTGACAAGTAAGGTGACAATGACTTCATGTCAATCACTACATTCACCTCAGACTACAGATGTGGATCTGTATGTAATACATGTACTGAACTATGTGTGCGTGTGTGCATGCGTGTGCGTGTGAGAGACTATACACAGTGTATGTATACAGTGTGTACCGTATGTTGGTACATCAGCGTAACAGTTCAGTAACATTGTACTGAACTGTAGAACTCAACCTCATTTTAATCATCATCTAATTAGATGCAGCAGCTTACCACAATGTGTCACTATTCTGTACATTCTTTAGATGTATTGGGTAATTGTATTTTACTTCAAAATCAATCAATCAATCAATCTGTATGTGTTTTGGCAGAGTGGACAGAATGGAAAAAGAACAACAGAAACGGCTGAAACAACTGAGTGAACAACAAGCTTCTTTGGAGACCAAGGTAAGTTTATTCAAACCTCTTCTCTCCTCAGTGTCTGTTCCTACAGATAACATGTTTCTGTTTGATCTGTAATGAATCCTCATAGAACACTTTACTACACATGTTGTCCACCGTTCTGTCAAAGAGATTTATCATTTAAATGTTGACATTCATGCCTGTATGCTGTTCTTACTGTTTGTGTCCACTAGGTGGAGAATGCTCTTAGTCAGATCTTGGACGCTTTGGCCAAACCCCGGTCAACCTAAACATCCTGGACCAAACCCCCGTCAACCACCACTGGCCTTTTGAACAATCTCTTTAACTGTCACCATCAATTCACCCCAGTAATGATATTAATCATCCTCTCATCATCTCTCATCATTACATGACAGTTAGAACTCACTGCCTGCCCACCACGGAGATTGTGGGTTCGAATCCAGCGTGGTGCATCCGGCTTTGTCAAGCGTCTACGCCAACACGATTGACCTGTGTTCTGGGGAGGGAAGCCGGGCGGGGAGGAGGGTGATATTTGTCACTGTACGTATACTCCTACGGGCTGGGGGGAGCGGAGCCTGTCAGCAGGGAGTGTTGGGTCGGAGCAGTAGGATGAAGGCTCTACGTCCTCCCGGGGGGGGCTCCTCACTGGCAGGTGACTCAGTAGGATACAACAGCAGTGACAACACACGAGTAAATTGGGGCGAAAAGGGGGGTAAAAAGATGTGGCATGGCATGACAAAAGGGCATGGTATCTTTTTCCTTTAAAACTAAAAAAGAAAACAGTGTGGAGCTTATATTTAGAAAAAAATGATTTTTTTAAATGTATTAAAAAAATAAAAAAAAAACGAATATCTGTGTATATGCTTTTATTTTGATTATTTTTTTTTTGCGGATTGTTATTATTGATGTATGGGACTTTTATTGTCTCCACCAGGCCGAAAGGCATGGCGAGAGAGTATGTTTTATCCCCCGTCCGTGTGTGTGTCCATCTGTCCGTTAGCAGCTAATCTCCGGCACCGTTGGCCCGGTCGCTGCGAAACTGTGCACACACACTCCCTGGATGACAATTCAGAACCTCTGCCCCAAATTTTTCACATGGGCCTGTTATAGCGCCACCAGGAGGCCGATTTGTGCAAAATCATTTTTTTGACATTACCCCTACAGATTTTATCCAAACATCATGCAAATTGGTACACAGCATTTCTACAGTCATGTGATCAACACGGATTTGTCCGATTTCCCATATTCCATCCTGATTGGCTAAGGTTGGCTTCCAAAGTTTGCAGGATTCGTCCGTTTTAAACAAAAGGCCTCAAATTATGCACACAGCTTGCGATTTCCGTGAAATTTCACACGCACATTCCCACTAGGCAGAGGAAGAAATGCCACCCTTTTCACAATGGCCTGTTATAGCGCCACCAGCAGGTCTAATTTAGCAAAACACATTTTTGGAACAAAATGCCCCAAATCATGAATGCAGTGTCCGCTTGCCGTGAAAGGCCAAGGAATAAATGGCACAACTTTCACATTGGTCTATTATAGCGCCACCAGGAGGCCACAATAACGTACCTGACCTAGCGCAGACCTGTGCTCCGAGGAGCACTTTTTCTAGTTTTGTTACTGGTTTTGGGGATTTCATTTTGAAAAGAAAACAATGTGAGGGGGTTTGATTTTGAAAAGGAAAAAGAGGCTTTTATTTTGAAAAACTAATTGGGGATTGTTAAAAATGAATGGAACTTAAATTTTTCTTTTTTTAACTGGGTTTGGGAATTTTATTTTGGAAAAACTATAGTTTTTATTGTGAAACATGTCTGGAGCTTTCATTTAGAAAAACAATATCTGGAGCTTTTACTTTGAAAAACTATGTGTAGGGCATTTATTAAAACTGCCTGGGGCTTTTGATATAAATATCAACCAAATGAGTGAAGTGCTCCTTTAAGCACAATAAAGTGGGCAAAGTAACTTCATGTACTCCTTGTAGCAGTGGTTCTTAAAGTTCAGTTTGGGGACCCCCAGGGGTCTTTGAGGGGGTTCCAGGGGGTCCCCAGCAAAATGTGTTAATATACATCAACATCCACTTTAAGTAACTTATCTTTAGCTTGTATCAGTTTTGTTTTACCAGGTTGCAAAACCTGGTCTCTATCTACACTCCAGCTAGTAGTGACTTTTTCCTCATTGGCTGGTCCTTTTGCGTGACTTTTGTTTGACTCTTTCCTCATTGGCTGGTCATTTAGCCAATGAGGGATCAATGTCCTCTCAAAATATGGGATCTAAAGACGACCCGCAATACTGTGTTTGGCCACTGTATGTATCTCTATGAACTGTGGCGCTGTTCCTCATTTGGCTTTTCAACGTTGCCATGTTTAGTGAGAGAAATAAGCAACCAGGTCTAGGAAAACAAGCCCAAAAGACTATAGACTATAGACCACATGAGCACTTTCAACCGTCGAAAGATCTGGAGTCGTTTTTGAAGATTTAAATTACCCAAATATTATCGGGGTCCTTGCCACGAAACATTTTCAGATGGGGGTCCGCGAAACATTTGTGCCTACGGTATATAATCTTCCTTCTCCTCACAATCATGTAATCATTGTGTTTGATTATCAATATTATTGTATTCAATTGATTACTTTAATAAAACCATAAGCATGAGTGTGTTTATAACTGTTGTTTTGTCATGAGGGGAATGTTGGATTTCTGCATTTGGGTAGTAGACACTGAGTTATATTTTGGGCCGAACTTCCCAAACCCACTAATTTGGGATTTAGGTCTAGGCATGGGGCGTTCCCCCGCAAAAGTTGCTATTCTGGGACACCTGCCTTACCCACATTTAACATTGGAAAACATACACCCAACATTTGGTTTCTAAGCTCTAGCCTTTGATTGCCTTTCAATACAACCACATTTGATAGACATAATTATGTATCAACTACCTGTGGATATTGCCATCTGTCTTGGAACTCCTGGGCTATTATCCGCCATTCTGCCTCTGTTGTTGGTGTCTATAGAAAACAATGATGAATATGAGTGAAACACAATGTGGGACAGATGTATGCAATAAAAGCTTTTAAAGTACTCTTAATTAAGATAAAAATGAATTAGCAATATAACATAATTACTGTTATGATATGATTACATTATGGCCTGATACAGCGCTTCAGAGGTCTTAAAAACTAACTATGTGTGTGTACACACACACACACACACACACACACACACACACACACACACGCACGCGCACACACACACGTCACACATACACACATCGCTCATTGTAAAAAAAAGACTCAATCTTATATTAGGCCTATTTACTATTAATATGAGAGAAAATAAAACCTGTTGCCAAAAGCCTCGGGTTATTGCACGTCTCATTTGGGTATTCTGCTTGCGAATGCGGTGTTAGACCAACCCAAGCAGAATATCGAACTCCTCCTCATACATCCGCAGATGCTGCCTAAATCCATCTCTATCATCCTCCTATCATATATTGAGGGGGGCTTGTGCACAGGTCTCCGCCAGGTCAGGCAGAATCGGCCACCTGGTGGCGCTATAACAGAACCATGTGAAAACTTTGAGGCAAAGGTTCTGAAATGGAATCCAGGGAGTGTGTGTGCACAGTTTCGCTGTGATCAAGCCAACGGTGCCGGAGATTAGCTGGTCACAGACGCACGGACAAACACACACACACACACACACGGACGGACGGACGGACGGGGTGCAAAACATACTCTCTCGCCATGCCTTTCGGCCTGGCGGAGACAATGAGGACAATGACTGTCCTTTAATGACAATGGAACACCATCCTTATCCACCACTTTGACTGAATGACATGTGAATGATAAAGCTATAGACCAATCAATGACAAAGTCTCACACCCACTTAACAAGTAATCCTAACTTGTGAAAGAACACTGGTGAATTTACTGACATAGTCATTGGCTATTTGATTTATTTTATATTCAGCTTCTCTAAATCATACTCAAAACTAGTGGCTAATGCTAATAACAGCTACTGAGTTATCTATAGTTCATCTAACACATTATTTACCTGGCTAATGTAAAAAGGTGAACCCATGTGCTGTTTTTTTTATTTTTTATATTTCATTAGCTTCCTTGTCTTCAGGAAAAAGGAAGACGTTGTAGTATCCTGAGGATAATGGTTTCACCCATATAATGGTTTAGTCCAGACTCATATGAATGACGTCATGTGAGACGCGCCAGTATTCAATGTATGCAACCCAAGTGTGGAAGTAAACACAGAACGCTCAATGATATCCTTGTGTGGACATTACGTTTCTTTTACTAGACACTAAGAGTGACAGTAAGACCAGAAACATTACATGGTGTCAGAATTTAAAGCTCAATTTAATTTAGAATCGACCGACGACGGAAGATAATGGAAAGTTCGGGCGTTCCAATACCTAGAATGGACTGGGACTCGTCCAACCTACCCGATGCGTGGAGAAAGTTTCGCCAGCATGTGGAGTTGATGTTTTCGGGACCTTTGCGTGCCAAAGAAGAGGAAGAAAAATGCAGCTACCTACTCCTGTGGATAGGAGAGAAGGGCAGGGACGTCTTTAATACATGGACTCTGACGGTAGACGAGAGGAAGGTACTGAAGACGTACTATGATGGTTTTGAAACCTACGTTATACCCAAAGCTAACCCCATTTTTGCACGTTATAAGTTCCACGAAAGGATGCAAGGCGACAGTGAGAGCTTTGATCAGTTTGTGACAGAGCTTAGGCTGCTAGTGAAGGACTGTAATTATGACAAAAGTGACGACATGGTCAGGGACGGAATCGTGTTTGCCACTAACTCAGCTAGAAAAACTCTTATGTCACGGTCCAGACCTAACACTGGAGAAGGCGATTGACATTGCAAGATCGCATGAACTGTCACAGCAGCAACTAAAAACAATGGATTGTGCAACTGCAAGTGGGGCTAATCAGTCTGTCCACGCAGTTAGCAGGAGACCGTTCAGACCAGACCAGGCACGGTATGGTCGCAAAACGGTGAACAAAGCTGACGCAATGCATGAGGAATGTGGAGCATGCGGAAGAGAGCACAGCCGTGCTGAGGAATGTCCAGCTAAGGGACGTCAATGTAACAACTGCAACAAATTCAACCACTTTGCTAGGATGTGCAGGACACCAACACAGCAACGCCAGATAAAGCCCAAGGCAAAGAGGATGCATGCCATCTCAGACACTGGTGAGCAGCAAAGTGATGATGAACTGTACATTGACTCTATAACAAAACAACATGCAGACACAGACAAGGAACAAGCCTTTGCAGAGTTGCAAATAGGAAAAAAGAGGCACAAGCTAAAATTTAAAATTGACACAGGTGCCCAGGCTAATGTAATACCAGCCAACACATTCCATGAGCTATTTGGAAATGTAGTACTAGGCCCACAAGCCAGCAAGCTAACAGGCTATGGTGGGCATATGCTTAATGTTAAAGGGGCCTGCAGGTTAACATGCAGATACAAAGAGAAGACTGTCATGCTTGACTTTGATGTAATTGATGCCAACGCGCCCCCTGTGTTGGGCTTGAGAGCATGTCTAGACCTTAATTTGGTTAAAATAATCCATACGGTCGATGCACAGCCCAAACCACACATGAGCATCATGGATGAGTATGCAGACGTGTTTGAAGGCATTGGACTGTTTCCTGGGGAGTGTAACATTCACCTCAAACCCGAAGCAACACCAGTGGTGTGCCCGCCTCGCCGCATACCATCGACGCAATCGACTCAAAGATGAGTTAGATGAAATGGAGAAAAAAGACATAATCCAGAAGGTCACTGGGCCAACAGACTGGGTTAATGCGCTGGTGGTGGTAGAAAAGCCCAAAACAGGAAAGCTTAGGATTTGTTTAGACCCCCGCCCCCTGAACAAAGCCATCCAGAGACCCTACTATCCTCTCCCTACTCTAGATGATATTACCCCTAGACTAGCAGGTGCACATTATTTCAGTGTACTAGACGCCAGGTCTGGGTACTGGACAATAAAACTCAGCCATGAGTCATCCATTCTCACCACGTTCAACACCATCTATGGCAGGTATAGGTTCAAAAGACTCCCATTCGGAATCGTATCTGCACAAGATGAGTTCCAGAGACGGGTGGATGAGGCCTTTGAGGGGCTTCTAGGCGTCGCCGCCATCGTGGATGACATCATAGTGTATGGCCGCACAAAAGAGGAGTACGATGCCAGCCTGCGTGCCATGCTAGAGAGAACCAGACAGAGAGGAATTAAACTGAACAAGGACAAGAGCACCATCTGTGTGACAGAGGTGAACTACTTTGGACACACACTGACACAAGAAGGTGTCAGACCTGACCCTAACAAGGTCAAGGCGATCAAAGACATGGCTGCGCCACAGAGCAAAGCAGAGCTAGAGACAATATTAGGCATGATCACTTACCTGTCCAAATTTGCCCCCAGACTCTCAGAGGCAACAGCCCCGCTCCGTCAACTGTTGAAAGAGAGCAGTGAGTTTGTATGGGACTCGAACCATGATGTTGCATTCCAACAAGTGAAGAGCATCTTAAAGCAAGAGCCAGGTCCAGTACTTGCCTACTTCGACCACACCAAAGATGTGAAGCTGCAGGTCGATGCTTCCAAATATGGATTAGGAGCAGTCCTGCTGCAGCAAGAGAAACCAGTCGCATATGCGTCCAGAGCACTGAATGAGACTGAAGTCAATTATGCTCAGATCGAAAAGGAGCTGTACGCCGTGCTCTTTGGATGCAAACGATTCCACCAATACCTGTACGGACGTCAGGTGACCGTCGAGTCAGATCACAAGCCGCTGGAGTCAATCATGCGCAAACCCCTTGCAGCTGTGCCGCCGAGGCTCCAACGCATGATACTTCAGTTGCAAAGATACAACATTAACATTGTCCACAAGCCCGGAAAGCAGATTCCAGTAGCAGACACACTATCTAGGAAGCCGTTAAGAGTGCTGTGATGACTCACTGAGTGAGGGCATGGACTCACAAATACACTCAGTGATAAGCAGTGCTCCTGTGAGTGACCGAAAGATGGAAGAGGTCAGAACTGCTACAGCCAAAGACGAGCAACTCTCAGCCTTGAGACAGATTATCCAATCAGGGTGGCCAGAGACAGAAACAATGTTCCCCTGCCATCACTGAATATTGGAACCACCGGGATGAAATAACAGAGATGAATGGCATTCTGTTAAAAGGAGAAAAAATCATTGTGCCACACTCACTCAGAGCTGACATGCTTTCACGCATACACACAGGCCACTTCGGCATGGAGAAGTGTAAGCAGCGGGCAAGAGACGTTATATTCTGGCCAGGGATGTGCAAACAAATAGAGACACTAGTTGGATCATGTAGCATTTGCCTCGAACGACGCAACTCCATCCCCAAAGAGCCAATGCTGTCACACCCCATTCCAGAGCGACCTTGGCAGGTGATAGGCACTGATCTGTTCAAATGGAACAACACTGACTATATAGTTGCAGTTGACTATTATAGTAGGTACTTTGAGGTAGAAAAAATCTCTAGCCTCACATCCACAGCTGTGATCCAGAAGCTGAAGGCCATGTTTTCCCGGTTCGGGATTGGCCAGACCGTCATCAGTGATAATGGCCCGTGCTATAGCTCACAAGAGTTCAAGAACTTTGCAAATGCATGGGATTTTGAGCACATCACAAGTAGCCCCCACTACCCACAGAGCAACAGGCTGGCTGAGAAGACTGTGCAAACGGCCAAAGCCATCATGGACAAAGCACACGCACAGAGATCAGACCCATATCTCAGCCTATTTGAATACAGAAACACACCAGTGGACGGATTCAAGTCACCAGCACAATTGCTGATGAGCCGATGTTTGCGCTCAATCCTTCCAATTACTGAGAAGCAGCTACAACCAGAACTTGCCTGTCGCAGTGCAGTTCAAGACAGGAGAGAACTGTGTCAAAAACGACAAAAACAGTACTACGACAGGAACGCAAAACCACAACCTACACTGCCAGTAGGAGCCACGGTCCGCTTCCAGCAACCAACAGGGACGTGGAAACCCGCAACAGTCGTCGGAGCAGCAGGGACCCAGCGATCCTACAACATCTTTACGGATGAAGGCCACACGCTCTGACGCAATCGCCGTCACCTCCTACAAACCACCGAGGGAGATACAGGTCACGAAGTTGCAACAGAAGGCCAACAGGTGGAGCCTCAGACCACTGAGACTTTACAGCAGACTGTTGCAAGTTCCCCAACAGTGCCACCACAATGCACTACTACCAGGTCAGGCCGCACAGTTAGGCCAAGAGCCATATTAGACCTGTGATTCAAAAAAAAAAAAAAAAAAAAAGGAACTGTTCTTGCACTGACATTGTTAAAAAAAAAAAAAAAAAAAGAAGAGGAAGAAAAGCATGTGATTTTGCACTGATATTGTTCCAGAGATGTTGGTTGAGCTAATCAGGGTCAAAGCTGATTTGATGTTATGGTGATATAATTGAATGCGCTTATTTTGTTGTTGACCTAACCAGTTTGTTTTTCCCAGTGATACAGATTACATGATGAAACTGACTGAAAGAATTGATGAGTTACAATGTGACTTGTGTGATATTTTGATATTGATTCAGCTAACAGTAATTCACATTGTGTCCTGCCTCTTCCTTCAAAAGGAAGGAGATGTAGTATCCTGAGGGTAATGGTTTCACCCATTTAATGGTTTAGTCCAGACTCATATGAATGACGTCATGTGAGACGCGCCAGTATTCAATGTATGCAACCCAAGTGTGGAAGTAAACACAGAACGCTCAATGATATCCTTGTGTGGACATTGCGTTTCTTTTACTAGACACTAAGAGTGACAGTAAGACCAGAAACATTACACTCACTTCATAAATGTTGTTGTGAAACGGACGAGTAGAATTTGTATGTCGTTTTTCAATTGAAAAGGGTAGGCGTAATAAGCAATGCTTCAGCCTATACCTTTTTGGTGAGAAATGTGGGTATCTTTTCTTGTTCACCTTTTTATTGAATTGTATTACCTATTACTTTGTCGTGAATATCGGGTCCTGTGCTTATGGAATATGAAATTATTATGATATTAATATATTATAAACACAAACCATTAAAGTGTCTAATAACAAGAGGAGACCAGAACGTCACTAGGCTATTTGGGAAGATTCTAGTGGTGACTGCCAGCTGCAGTGAATTGGTCAAGATAACACCTCCAAGTATGGTGTGAATCCAAAATACCACACCCCCGAGCGCTTGGTTCTCACAAAGTGTATTCTAGGATTAGGCAACAGTGCCTGTTGGACACTAAGATAGTTGCCCTCTTCAGTCAAGCCAGCTGAGATGAGTTAAGACAAACAGGGTTTAATATACAGTGTTTACTAGGCTTTTCTAAATTTACAGATAAATATAAGTTTTGGTAGAATAGGGCCAAGGGAAGACCATTTAGTGGATGGGATGATCATTCGGTGTCTAAGTCCGAGATTAATGACGGCATCATTATTAAAGGGATTTTGACGCTCTCTCTAGGAAGGAGGGGCTGAGTTCCAGCAGAGGGGGAACCCAGCAGAGGAGCGCGTTTTTATTAAGTAACTTCAATTACAAAGATCATTCATGCAACGTCGGATATATCACTGTATAGACTTATTTCAAAGCTAATAAAATGTTGAATAATAATGTTATAACGTGAGCATATGGAAAAGTACAGTCTTATAGATAAGGTTTAAGGGATGATGTGAACAGATTATGTGTTCAGATCAAGGCAGACGCTATTTTCAGTGTCCTGGGAGGAGAAGGCAGGCCGAACCTATTGTTTAGACAGGAGCCTGATTGTGATTGACTGTCACAGAAAAAGGGAGTCTATCTTTAAACAAATGTTTTAGTATATAATGACTTGCAATGGAGGCAAACAGGACTCTGTGTTTTGGCTACACACAGATGTCGCGTTCAACAGGGTACAGCAGATCCTATGAACAAAGATGCTCTATACGACAAATTGACTTGTATGTATGGATTGCTGAGAACTCTGACAATAAAATGGAATTGTTAAGAAAGGAAAAACTCAGGTTTCTGAGCGTTGACTGTTTACTCCGGAAATGGACCTCATTTCTTGCCGGTCCCGTAGGGCCAGATACCACAACTGTAATGATATCACAAAATTGACTGAAATGAACTAAACTAAACTAAATTGAGACACATTCTAGGTTTGTATTATTTATTAGGTCTTACTTAGCCTATATGCCATCTTTTTATGTTATTCTTCATGTTCACACCAGAAAATAAAATGAATGTAGTGTTGACATTGTGAAGTGTAATATGAATGTATATCAGGGTGTTAGATGGATGTTATGTCTTTATGTTGTTTGTTTTTAATGCTCAAGAATCAGATCCATCACAATACTAGCAATTTACATGGTTAATACATTAGGTGAGCCTGCTAGCTAATATGTAATATTGCTTTTGATTATTTCTCTTCTCTAGTTTTCTCCTAAATGGAAAATCCCGCTTCATAATTGTATCTTGTTGTGAAAGGGATGAGTAAGAACATGTTTGCCTTATTTTCTTCAATTAATAAACTTTGTTTTGACTTTTTCAGTGTATTAATAATATGTATGTATTATTTCTTCTTTAGGTCTACACAACTTAGTGTTTTTAAATTTGTATTTTGTACAATGTTCACACTTGATAATGAACTTAAAGTGGTATTGAAGGGAATACTGAAACTAAAGAGTGAGTTGGGTTGTGATTGGTGGAGAGATGGTTCTATTGTTCTCCTCTTTGGCCAATCATTCAAGCAGTTAGTGGATCCACCTCATTTCAACCAGAACTGACTGTGGACTCCAGACTTCAGGTGAAGATGAACTCTCTCCACCCCACCAGGAACAATTCTGCTGAACAGGAGTCAGGAGGAACCCAAAGACCATCAAGACCTCCATAAGTTACTTGTTTTCACTCCATGTTTTCATGTTTTCCTCAAGTTTGACAATTGATTGTCAAGAACATCCTCCTTTTATTCTGAATCCTGCACCTTGTTTTTGGTTTTCGGAATTCAGATGATTTCTCTTTTGCCTCAGTCTGTTAATTTTTTGTTTCACAATCATAGCGCTTTAAGTTACTTAGTTACTTAAGTCACCTTACATCAATTACATTATAGCTGTATGGATATACGTACATCTATAATTGTTGTCATGTCCAGAATGAAAAAGCCAAATAAATGACATTGGCCAGGTTTCCCAAACGACTTTGAGCTCAGACGCAGCCTAGAAGCTGCGTGAGAGCCTCCATGCACCTGCGCAGTAGCAACCCCGCCACGCCCTATCTTCGTTAGTAGCAGCTGTGTGTCCCCAACGTGGCATCTAAACTGGCTTCAGGAGATACCATCGTCGTAGGTTCTCGTTACGTGTGTGCTAAAACTACATTCGTGAGACAGCATAGACGTAAAGACCTCCTGGACGAAGTCTACGTAAAGCCGACGTAAACTACGTAGTGCTGTCTGCCGCTACACTGCAGTTTAAACACCCTTTGCGAAAGTGAAATGGATCATAAAAATACCAGAGCCAACTGTCAGATGTCCTGAAGCAGTCCACTCCAAATACAACTTTTGAATAATATATTTATGAATGAAATTACAGTGGTGAGTTGACATCTGCAAGTTAAATAAAACACTAAAGTGTCCCCATTATGCAAGTAAATTAAATATACTTAAAATACCAAAAGTAAAGGTATGCAGAATGTCCCATTTCCCAAATTTAATATGTATTAAAATCTTTTGAAAAGAGCAGATCTACAAGCTTGTGAAGCGTTGTGAGCTTGTAGATCTGCTAGTTTCAAAAGATTTTTTAACCATTCATAAAAATGTTGAGCGCAACAGCTGTCACTTTGTGAGAGGAACTGGGGACTTTCATCATAACGTTTAACTATAAAACTTCGAAATTTAGGAAACATGTTTAGCTCAGCATCATTTATATACCTTTAGTTAACTTGCCATATGCTTAATATTTTTATCAGACGATCGGATCATCCGTGAGAGTACAATTTGTAAACTTCGGGTTCATGCATAAAGGACTAAGCAGCGCAGCCCTGGTTCAGAGCGTTAGTGTGTTCCCTCTAACGCCCTGGAAGACCCCTCGCTCTGCGATTGTACAAGGAATTCCGCTGCCCTGCGAGTGCTCAAGAGTAGTAAAAATAAACAAAACCATTTCGCTACTCACCAAAGCAAAGGCTGTTTTGTGTTGTTGAAAGTCTATTCTCGGAGGTGGGAAGCCTCTCAGCACCCCAACTACTCTGTAAAATACACTTTTTGGGCAGCAAATAAAATATGTCAGCGAGACGGAAATTATTTTTATTTACTCCACAGTGCCCTCTACAGATCTGTAGGATTGAACTTACCATTAACCAAAATATGTAGAGGGCACTGTGGAGTAAATAAAAATAATTTCCGTCTCGCTGACATATTTTATTTTCTGCCCAAAAAGTGTATTTTACAGAGTAGGTGGGGTGCTGAGAGGCTTCCCACCTCCGAGAATAAACTTTCAACAACACAAAACGAGAAAGGACGTGCAAAAGACCTGGCTATCGAGCTCAGGCTTATTAGCATGACTGGTAACGTGTCGTGCTGGCGAGTGGGAGTTTCGGGTTCAATCCCAGCTCACTGCTTCCCTATATATGCATGGATCCGGTGTTTATAAATTCTAGCAATTTCCGATCATCTCATAAGAGGTGACAGAGCCAACTGTCAGATGTCCTGAAGCAGTCCACTCTAAATACAACGTTTGAATATATTTATGCATTAAATTACATCTACAAGCTTAAGAGGCGTTGTGAGCTTGCAATCTGCTATTTAAAAAAATATATTTATACATATTAAACTTGGGAAATGGGACATTCTGCGTCCTTTTTTAAAAATATATATTTAGGGGCTTTTTTGCCTTTATTTGGACAGGACAATAGACTGACAGGAAAAGGGGAGAGAGACACAGTAAAGGTCGTCGGTACTAGAGTCGAACCCGCGACAGCTATCTTGATGGATTCCCAAATTGTGTGACATGCGCCTAGACCGCTAGGCTAGTGGACGACCCATACTAAACGCTGTGACTTTTGGTAAAAACATTTTTTTCATATACATTTATATCTTGCAGACGTCAGCTGTCACTTTGTGAGGGGAACTGGGGTCTTACGTCCTTTAGTTAACTTGGCTTGCTTAATATTTTTATCAGATGATCAGATCAGAGATCATTCGTGAGAGTACAGTACAATTTGTAAACTTCGGGTTCATGCATAGAGGACGCTCACCCTACCCAAAAAAAAAAAGATCTGCAAGCTGTCGTTACGCACCGGCCCGGCCGCAATATATATATATATATATATATATATATATATATATATATATATATATATATATATATATATGTGTATATATATATATATATACATACATATACATATATAAATTAAATGTGTGTGTGTGTGTGTGTGTGTGTGTGTGTGTGTGTGAGTGTGTGTGTGTGTGTGTGTGTGTGTGTGTGTGGTCGGTCGGTCTTTTCATAGATCTATTTCGCTACGATCGGTGTTACTACCGCCCCAGGGCGCTAGTAACAAACTGCTTCGTAGGAGAGCACTGCAGGGCTACGCCTCTCGCAGAAGTAGGAGGAGAGTAGGATACGCCATTCTATCTCCCAAATGTAGTTTTAGCAGACACGTAACGCCTGGACGTGGGAAGCGATTGCACGTTGGGCAGAACCAGCTGCTACTAATGAGGGTAGAGCGTTGGTTTCGCCGGGTCCCAGGCTCTTACGCAGGCTGCGTAGGCTACACATGACCTGAAATCTACGTGCCTGCTATGGTACTGCGCAGATTGTGTGGACGCACGTTAGACCCGTCGTACAACCTGCGCAGGATCTCAACGCAGCATCTCTACGAATCTCGTTGGGAAACGCGGCCATTGCCATTGGACTAAATAAGGTTGTAGGAAATATAAATATGTATAAATATGTCAAATGCAACCACGGTTACTAAGTTATCAATTGGAGATGCACAACTAACGTTGAATACCTTATAACTGTACCGTTCTGCCTCTCAACTATCTTCCCTTTGTCTTTGTTTTCAGTGTTGCATCTTCAGTCGGCTTCCCTGCCATACCAGCTGTAAATAAACTGAAAAGAAGCTTGGCTTAACCAAAACACCACAGCTGTGACCAGTGTGGAAAACACTTCACTAGAATGGAAAGCCTTAAAATACACCAGAGGATTCATACTGGAGAAAAGCCATACCAATGTGACCAGTGTGGGAGCAACTTCGCTCAATTGGCCCACTTAAAATCACACCAGAGAATTCACACGGCTGAGAGAAGAGGGAGAATGTGGTATTTTTGTTTCAGTGACTGGACTATTTTCAGTTGCCATATTTTTATGGATTTCACTGTTTTACTTGTATCTATTTTGAAATATATATTTTTTACTTTTTCCACACAAAAAAATATGTTGTTACATTTGTTTGCTTGAATTTAATAAACACTCTATTGAGACACATTCTTGGTTGTTGTTGTTATTAACTCTTTGACTGCGGACGACGCGATAACGCGTCAAGTGCTACTTTGTCCAGTTGGCCGTCGACGCGCTCGACGCGCTGGACGCGCGTTCATTGTTTAATCTCTGATTGCGCTATGCTGCTTAATATTCAATGTTATTCTCGAGTTCCACTTACTTCACGGACATCTGCATCCGGTTTCATGGCCTGGATTCCGTTTCCGGTTTTTGATTTTTTTCCCCAGTCATTTTCGTCCAAAATAGGTAAATAAACGGGTTTTCACACGGTATAACGGACAAACGGACAGCTTCTCTTCTATAATCTATGGTCTGGGTGACGATCAGTCATCGCCGTCGTGCATCACAACGTAACTTTCGCTGATCAAAACAATCTGGGTGACGTCACATCCGTTTTCATGTTTTTCCTTGTCTAATCTATGAAGAAGGGTGAGAGAGACCCAACGACATGATCCAGCTGTCATGTGCTGCTCTCTGCTGGCGGATTTGTGCTGGGTCTTTACATTATGTGTCCTTAAATTATTTTCATGAGAAAAATTCAAAATAAAAAAATAAAAAAACACGAAAATTGCTGGCACTGGGGGAGTACTTTATGAAAATACTCTGGCAGTCAAAGAGTTAATAATGTTCACAACATAAAATGTATATAAAGTATGTGCTGAAGGTCAAGTTATCCAGACTGCTGCAGCAAGCCTGGGCTTAAACATCTCTAAATTGTCATGTTTTCCCTATTTTCCTTTCACTAGCCTCTGGGTACTGTCTGTGCCAAGTTCAGGAAGATCACACATTAGAATACCACTTCAGTAACGATTTGACTGGAAAAGAAGAAAAATGCATGATATCACCTGGATAAATCTAGGTCTATTTGATAATATAATGCACTAGAATACTCTAGGACAGCTTTGTACTTTCAACTTTACATTAAAGTATCATGTTTATCAGGAGGTGTTGATCAAATGACCACCAGCAAATATTGCTATCTTGATATACAAACATGTTTACATGCAACCTACAGTAGTTGCTGGTGTCTTACTTTAGTTTACGCTACATTTCAATGATCTGTTATGAACAAAGTATACATGACAACTAAGGTCTTGGACCATAACGAGATATGCTAAACTAAAACAAGTACAGGCTGTTGGAGGCTGAGCTGGACTGTTTGAACATAACATTAATCAAATAGACTATGTCACTAATTCCACCAGTGTTTCACAGTTAGCCTGATTAATTGTTGGGTGGATGTGAGACTTTGTCATTGATTGGTCTATAGCTTCACTATTCACATGTAATTCAGTCAGTAAAGTAGTGCTCAAATTCATGATATCACTTGGATACACATGGTTCTGTTTGACAAAATACTGTGATACAATACAATACAATACAATCACATCCTATGCTGCCATAGGCAACGTTTTGAACACGTTTCTTAACACAAAATAAGCAGCTTAAAGGGTTAGTTCAGTAGTTTCTGTATGAAATACTTACCATTATTGTAGTGGTTGCAAAGGTATTAATTATCTGGCCGAGTCCCATAAAGTAGTTCCATGGTTTGGCGGGGGCCGATCATTCAAAATAAATTCATCCAAAAAACTAGCGTCATCTGTATTGTTGACATATTTTAACAATATAGCGCAGGTTTGATTCAACTTCGACCCCTCTGTCACATGGTACTATTTTCTACTATTTTCTGTGTCCTATCACTGCGCCGCAGCGGCAGCTTACTCTCCCAAAACAAGGTGCTCTATAGTCTGCCGATCAGCTGTTTCCTGTTTGCCAATGTTGCCAGATTGCGATATGAAAACAAGCCCAAAACCAGCGACTAATGCGACCTGTATACCTGTATACACATCGTATACACACGTTGTGAGCTTGTAGATTGGCTATTTGCAATATATATATTGCAAATAGCCGATCTACAAGCTCACAACGTGTCTTCATAGAAAGCCGCTTATAATAACCAGACATGGCAACACTGTGCTGATCACTCTGGTGTGCTGTTTCAAACTTGAACACGGTTTAGAGTGATTTCAACATGTCAGATAGTTCAGACTACAACGAAAGTGATGAAGATGTTGCTTTTACTGCACATCCAATGGGATATCTGTATGAACCTGAATATACAGATGAAGAACTTCATCAGATGGACGTAGAACGGGCTGAGAGAGAGAGGCGGGTGAGAGAAGCCGTGCCAACAGCTGCAACGAGAGTGCGAGAGAACGATACCTGGTGGTATACGTGTACTAACTGCCAGCGAATGCCCACAGAGCCGGAGAGCTACTGCTGTGGTGAATGGGATCTGGCCATGCCACTGTTGCCACAGATGCAAGCTCTCTCGATGTCAGAGGAGGCCAGGCTGACCAGCACATCTCTCCCGGTGTCAGAGGAAGGCAGCGCATCTGCATCTGCTTCTTGCTGCATCATCAACCACCAAGAATTCCCATATATTATGAAAACTGGTGTGTTGAAAACCCTTTTCCACATACCCAAAATAAACTGGAAAGAACGTCCCAAGCCTGCTGGAGCTGATGGCCAGTTGTCAGTCGAGTAAGTTATCTCATAAAGATGATTATGGAATTAGCTGTTGTGCGGATATATATCCCATTATGCCTCTAAATGTCAATTGCAATACTTCAGTCATTCTACATCAGTGGTTCTCAAACTTTTTCATGACAAGGACCCCCAAAATGATATGTACTTGACCCCCATCTAAAAATATTTTGTTCCAGGGACCCCCAGAAGCAAAGATTTGAGTTACAAATGTCTGCTTTAAAATATATATATTCAAAGATTTGCACAAATGTTCAAGATTTTTCAAAAATAGCAGATCTACAAGTGTAGATCTGCTGAATTTTTGAATAGCCAAAGTATAAAAGGTCATAATTATTCTGATGCTATATTTACAAATATTGCTGGGTACCCCCTGGAACCCCCTCAAGTACCCCTGGGGGTCCCCGAACCCCACTTTGAGAACCAATATTCTACATCAATAGAAAGCTTGGCCTAATGTACAGTAAATCAGAGAGCTACAGAAAAACATCAATATGAGTAAAATGTTCCACTTTACAAAAACAGTATGCACACACTAAAGATTTCATTTTGTGTTTCAGTCAATACAGGCTGGTTGGGTACAGGATGGTCTTGGAATGGGCCCTCCAAGGAAAAACGCTTGGTCTAGGAAACAGGAGACCTCTCCCCTCATGTGTGGTGAAAGCCATTCGAGTGATTTATCCATCAGCAAATGGAGAATACGTTGGATACAAGGAAGCAGAGGACTCTTTGAATTTGTATTAGTTCATTGGAACATTTTTCAGAATGCTTTATTGCTCAATATTGTGTTTTGATATGTGCAATAGTAAATAATAAAACTGAAAACGAATTTTGGGCTGGAATATTATCAATTGATACTGAAATGTGTTTACACATACTGTGTGTGTGTGTGTGTGTGTGTGTGTGTGTGTGTGTGTGTGTGTGTGTGTGTGTGTGTGTGTGTGTGTGTGTATACACACACACACACACACACACACACACACACACACATATATACATACATACATATACATACATATATATATATATATATATATATATATATATATATATATATATATACACACACTCTTGTACTTGCTGCATTTATCCATTTATGCCTAAAGTTGGACAAACACTGCATAATACATTTTTCAGTCTTGGCAACAACATATTTGATTGCAATAATATATATACTATATATACAATTGTGCACACACATACACAAACGATAACTGAAATGATAACGCTCTGTATCAATAGACAGCATCAACATTTTTATTTCTGTATAAAAGGTTTTCTGTGTAAGGTTCTAGTACAAGAAGTACAGTGGGTGACAACATTGAAAATAGTGATGCTTTTTACATTGGCAAGCTGTAATTTCTGTCTAACTAAGTGTCAGTATCAGAAAGACTCTCTGTAGTCTGTACTACTCTCCAACAGATTTTGCACTGGAAAACGTGTTGTATGTTCTAAAATCAAAGAATCTTTGTCAGGCATTGGCGTTCGAGCTATATTGGCGGGTAGATCAACTGAAGGATGGATGTGGAAGCGATCATCTCCGAGCTTGATGTTGTTGTCAAGTCGCCGTTGAATGACCCGCATAACCAAGACGCTTCGAAAGTCCTGGGTAGTAGGCTCATAGATCTTCCTTGAAAGCCATTGAGTTGACAGTTTGGAGTGAAATAGATTGACCTTTTTTGCCAGACCCAGGGGGTCGGCCTACAGGAGGCTTTGTCGGTCGGTCGGTCGGTCGGTCCCTCTTTTCCTCTGCACACACGTCATGCGACACGTCAGTTTTCCCTGGGGGAGTAATATTACAAAAACACATCATATACATTTAGAACATTCAGGTTCCATTCCATGTTTTTCTCAATGTTTTAACATTTAGGTCTTGGAGTGCATAGTATACAGAATGATGGACACTGTTGTGTCAAGTTCAAGCTGTCTTTTTTTGTCCCCTCAAACATGCTTACCAGCCTGAGTAGTAGCATGTTGACGGCCAACATTGTGGTTGTGGTCAATGACACTCAGTTGGATTCTTGCCTGCATGGTGACATATTTGAAGTGTCTTCTCTTCTCGGCATACTTTAGCATAGAGCTGTGGTACACTTCAAGAGCCCCTGAAAAAATACATGCCATCATTTATATATTGTGTGCCATGCATTTCTATTATAAAAGTCAATGACAAGTCAAATTAGATAAAACAATCTTTCATATAAACATTTCCTATTGAATTGTTTGCTCAAATAACAGGTAACGCATCAAATAATCAGATACAATAGTATCCTCTAAAAAGAAATGGTGTCAGTTGTCTGCCAACACCTTTTTTTTTAGCCCCCAAATATAAATGTCACAGCTTGGGTACTAATATTCATGAACTGATTCCATCTTACCAGTGTGCTTGAACAATGTCATGTGATCCAGGACTCTCAAGAGATTCTTATCAAGTACAATAGCCTTGAGGGCGTTGTATGCAGCACTGCCCTTCTGCAGCCACTTCTTCCTTCTCTGTTGGTCATCACTGAGCTCATCATGGTAACACTTGTACTCCTGTCCATCAGCTTCCCAGCGGTGAATGCCACAAAGATGAAACAAGATAGAGGTGCACAGGCGTTTCAATTCCTTTACACATTGTTAGAGCAAACAACATTTTGTCTCATTTAGTATTCATGATTTAAATTATGAATCAGGCGATCATAACTAAGAAATTATTACAAATACAATTAAATTAAAATCACCCTTTCATCACCACCACAACTGCTGCAAGACCACTAAAGATGATAGCTCATGGACTTGATCCATGGCTGCAATTCCCGGTTGCATTTCTTCTTCGATACTGCAGCTGCCTTCTTCTTCAAGCCTACATAACAGAAAAGAAGAAAGACAAGGAATAAACTGGTAAACTACACAACAGTAATACATAACAGTACAACCTTGAAAACAAAAATCTACTTTTATAACAAACTAGATGTGTTACAGTAGATAAAATAGATATATACTTTATTAATCCCGAAGGAAATGTGTTCTGTTCAATAGCTCCTGTTTACTATACTTTATTATGGTTTCCCATTAGCACTTGCCAGAGTGTAGAAAAGAGAGTAACGACACGCTTTGATCTCGCCGCAAAGCGGGCTCCTATGGGCTATAGTTCCAAACATTGGAACTATCTCATTGAGATAGACAGAGCACTTCCGCATTCCATTCTTACAATGGGAGTCGACGCTAGTGTCAGAACTCTCTTTATGGCTCTGGCACTTGCCTAAGCATGGCTATTCTTCATGGGGTCCGTCACACCCAAATACACACATCATACACAACAACATACTACAGATACAATACACAGACAATAGTTCACCTACAAAAGTGAAGAAATACATTTCAGCAATTTTCATTAATTCATTCATCATTCATTCATTTCAGCAGTTGCAATACATTCGTACAGATTGTCAATAAAAATAAGCAAGATGAACATATAAAATACATTACATCAATGGATATAGAATGCAGTAAAAACCTATAAGTTATAAGATGTTTAAAAGTTTTAAAGATACAGTTAAAAAGCACAGCTATAACTACAATATAAATATAGATTATCGATTATCTGGCCAACCTCCTCCCACCTGCTCTTCCCCCAAGTGCCCTTCCCCCAGCATAGAAAAGGACGCTGTAAACCATAGTCTGATCAGTCTGATCAGTCTGAACATCAGCAGGAGCTTCCTGCAGATGTTGAAAAAAGACAGTCTCCACAAGAAATACAGCCTACTCTGACCCTTATTGTAAAGACAGTCTGTGTTTTCTGACCAGTCTAATTTGTAGTCTAGCTGCTGCTGCACACCAAGATACTTGTATGACTCTACCGCCTCAACTTCCAGCCAGCAAAGTCCAACTCCAGCCCACAAAGTCCTCGATCAGTTTCCTGTACTCCCCCCTCCTCTCCCACCGACGATGGCAGTGTACACAATAGACAAAGGAAAACATTCAACACAATTACCTTTTGCAACATGCCATGGATCATACTGATGTCTAAGTTTTGGGTACTTCTCTCATGATCTTCCTTATGGATGGATGACGATCTGTGGTGACAACATCAATACTGACTCCACGAGACTGCAACGCATTCAGCCCCCTCTGGAAACCTTCAGCCTCCATCGCAGATTAACTTGTAGTCTCGGATACCTTTTTGGATCAACGATAAACAAACACAAGCACAATCACAGGTACCCACTAAAGTAAGTAAAGGCCAATGATGTATCCATATCTATATGGCCACAGGTACAGTGACACAACACAATAGGATGAAAAATGTTACCTGACTTTATTATTTTCTTGGTTGAGTCATCCATGAAATTGTAGGAAGTGTATTTAGCACTGTAACCTTGGGAATCTGACCTGTAGACAGAAAAAGAGGGAGTCAATTATACAGCTCCCCATGTGATATCGATGCGGATTAAAAGATTGAAATCCCATTCAAAATTGCAATTAAATACACATTAGTTTTTTTTATATGTATATATATATACATATACATATACATATAAATACATACATACATACATACATACATACATACATACATACATACACACACACACACACACACACACACACACACACACACACACACACACACACACACACACACATATATACATACATACATACATACATACATACATACATACATACATACATACATACATACATACATACATACATACATATATATACACACACACACACACACACACACATATATATATATATGCACACACGTATACGTGCACACACACACAAACACACACACACACACACACACACACACACACACACACACACACACACACACACACACTTCACGTAATGAAGTTTGAGCATACAATATTTGAAACACAATTGAGGCAACTAAACATCTTGACTACATTTCTCTGGTTCACAGTATCACACGTTCATCAATTATAATGCTACATTCAAAGTCATACCCAAGTGAACTTAGAAGTAGAAATGTGTAGGCAACAATAGACGTTTTTGTGGTTGATGTTATATGTACTGCATGTCTGTCTGTCTGTCTTACAGTACCTGGGTTGTTGAGGATCCAGGCACAGCACTGCACTTCAAAACATGTGTTTTCTTCTGTGTAGGGCCATAATCGTCTTCAGTGAAATGATCACTACATATTCGAAGTTGTTTTATCCTGGGTAACTTGGTATGAATGTTCAAACCTGCTGCAACAAGCCAAAGTTCTCTCGTGGCTTTATCCATAGGGAAACGATGAAAGAACTTTGTTGATCCAGTAATTCTCTTATTAGGACATCCACGATAATCGCAAGTACGCACCATAGGCCTACTGATTTTTTTATTTTCCTATGTGACACACAACTTGTAAAGAAGCCAAAACAACTTATAAAGAAACCAAAACTATTATAAAACGAATTGTTTACAGGCTTGCAGCGCCGTCCACGTTGAAATTCCCTTCTAGCTTCACACAGCTGATCGTCGGACTGTAGAGCACCTTGCTTTGCGAGAGTAGGCTGCCGCCGTGGCGCAGTGATAGGACACAGAAAATAGTACCATGTGACAGAGGGGTCGAAGTTGAATCAAACCTGCGCTATATTGTTAAAATATGTCAACAATACAAATGACGCTAGTTTTTTGGATGAATTTATTTTGAATGATCGGCCCCCGCCAAACCATCGACCTACTTTATATTCACCAGATCCCGACCAGATCTCTGACCATGCACTCGGCCAGATAATTAATACCTTTGCAACCACTACAATAATGGTAAGTATTTCATACAGAAAATACTAAAACAATCCGAACTAACCCTTTAATGAAATGACAACAAAATAAGATAAATAGTTACAGCACTGCAATCCCCTTCTCAACTGCACATTGCACAGGGGTTCACAACTTCACATTAGAACAGAGAGAGAGAGAGGGGGGGAGAGAGGGAGGCGGAGAGAGAGAGAGGGAGACAGAGAGGGAGAGAGGGAGACAGAGAGAGAGAAGCCAGGATCCTACAGGCTAAGTTTTGAGCAAGAGTGGAAAATTTGTCTTAGCTAGAATAAACATCTCAGCTTTGTCACAAGCAATTCTGTTCCTCTTTTTGTCAATCACATGAGAAACTGCGCTGAACAGACGTTCACTATCTACGCTAGTAGGAGGGGCACTCAGGTACTTGCGGGCAGCTTTTGCAAGGGCAGGGAGGCGCTCCTTGTTACTTCTCCAATATCCCAGTGGGCTTTCAGTCCTTGGAATGGGGGGCTCAGTGAGGTAGGTTTGTATCTACAAGCAAGTAAAAAGGCCTACTTTAATGGACTTTTGTTTTTTTCAAAAGCATTTGCAGCGTAGCCTATTAAAATTGTCTTGCTGGGTAACAGATATACACACATTTAAAAAAAACACTGGAACAAGAAAAACGTTTTATGTTGTCAGCTAACTTATACATAATGTAGTAATCATTGTATTGGCCATAAGGGGATATTTAGGCTGTACAGGCAGTTTATTTCATAAGACTCTAACCTGCAATCCTTTGTGGATGGTCATTTGCGGCTCCGGGTCCAGGGTTACGTTCTCCTACAGGATTTCAGCAAACATGTCAACTAAAGACCCCCGATGATCATCGTCTCTCCTGGCCTTCTTCTGTTGCGGATCATCGGTCTCATCTGGCCCCACGTCCTGGCTGGTCTCACCAGGCTCTGTGCTGCGCTCTGCGCCCTCTGCGTGCTCATGGCTGCATGTTTCCAACTTGTCCACAGCGGTCTTCAACATGTCGTGTGCACTGTCTTTATTCTCTCTGTACAGTAGAAACTAGCTAAATAACGTTTTTTTCCATATTAACACAGTTCGAATGTTGAGGAAGCTTTCGATCCCAACAGATATCCGTTTTAGAATCATTAAGTGGTTTAAATTACATTACAAACACAGCAGTGTTTCTGTGTGTTTCTGTCGGTCTTGTGGGGGCGGAGAGTGGTTTTAACTTGCAGGGACAACAGTAGCATGAGTGGTTTTGGTTGGTCGTTGGCCCATTGTTCTCCGGTTACAAGCCTAATCCCCGCCCATCAGTTTCGCTCCTCTCTGTGGTGGTGTAAAGTTACTAAGTACATTTACTCAATTACTGTACTTAAGTACAATTTTGAGGTATTTTACTTTACTGGAGTAATATCCACTGGGTGAATATTCAACCTGAGGCTGAAACTAACTTCACCACGGTGGGAAGCGGCTAGCCCTGGTCCAGAGCGTTAGTCAGTTCCCTCAAGTTCCCTCAAGAGTAGTGAAAATAAAGAAAACCATTTCGCTACTCACCGAAACAAAGGCTGTTTTGTGTTGTTGAAAGTCTATTCTCGGAGGTGGGAAGCCTCTCAGCACCCCACCTACTCTGTAAAATACACTTTTTGGGCAGAAAATAAAATATAATAGAATATAATATTATTTGTATTTACGCCACAGTGCCCTCTACAGATTTGGTTAATGGTAAGTTCAAATTGTCCAGATCTGTAGAGGGCGCAGTGGAGTAACTAGGAAGCGGCCAGTATTGCGTTAGTCTTTTTCGGGACAGAATCTAGTTGTATAAACAATATAACATTGTAGCGAACACAGCAGCTACAGTAGGTGAGGGCAGCCCCAGCTAAACAACAGGCCGCTCGACGTTCGTATGGAAGTATTTCACTGAAGATGTGGCCAAAACAACAGTGGAGTAACGAGGCTAGGAGCTAGCATTGTTAGCTCGCCGCCAAGCGTAATGGCAGAACGTACACCTGGTGTTTGCATTTCTCCATTTACAACTCGTACATCTACATAAACGTTCATATTTCAAATATAAAGTGCTTATCTCATGGCCAGGGATGTTAAAATTCTGTTCGGGTAACCCATAAGTACCCGTAATCTCCGTATTGTCCAAAAAAAAACATTTTAATCCGATCGGTGGCCATTTTCTCCGTATTTTCTCCATGCTTTCAACTACGTGACCCTATCGGTTGGGAGGTGTAATTGCACTCTGATACACTATAACTCTATGAGCAAATGATCGCCAATCGGATTAAAATGCTTTTTATTGAACAATACAGAAGTTACGGGTACTTATACCCACCCGAAGTAAATTGTAACATCCGTGGCCACGGAATAAGAACTTTATATTTGAAATCCGAACTTTTATGTAGATATACGGGCTGTAAATGGAGAAAGTGCAAAAAACAGGTTGAAGTTTTGTCATGACTGTCATAATATGACCGTCAAGTAATGCTGCTATAAATCTAGTAGCAGCAAGCGAACTAACTTGTAAACAACCCAGTGTGCAAACTGTGCACAAAACACGTGGGCAGCTATATTATTATTACCATTATAATGTAATTATATATATATAATTATAATAATAATAATAATAATAATAATAATAATAGAAAGACGTGAAAAACAAGCCCAAAGTCGCTTATAGTAAGCAGACATGGCAACATAGACTCGCATAGACTCGCTGTGCAGCTCGTCTACGGGCCGCTCTGCGGGGGGTCTAGAGGTGTCAACTGCTCTTGCCTGGGGGAGAGAGGGGGAGAGCGGTCAATTTAGCCGAACTAAAACGGCTGGTATGGTATATATGGTATATATGTCATATTTATAATACGTTTCAGAAGAAAAAAAAAAGGGAGATGATTTGAAACAAATATTTAGGAAAAGTCATGAAAGGGGAACTTTCTCATAGCTTCATGAGAGAAGATAATCCACTTTAAATTCTCAAAATCGGTCATATTGATAGCTTAGTCATGCAAGTGTTAACGCGTGCAGTGACCCTATCATTAAGCTCCGGTAAAGCCGTATCTGCGAAGTAGCGACGGCTGGGTAGTTTATAGCGGGGTTCTAGATGTGAAATCAGTCGGCAGAATCCTGCATCTTCCACGACTGAAAATGGTTGATCGTCGAGTGCAATAAAGTCCATAATTTTAGCGTTTATCGCTATGGCCTTTGGGGTGTCACGGCCGAATTGTTTTCCTTTGTCAAAGGCCTCCGTAACCAACAGCTGTGATGAAGGACGGCAGGGGGTTGTGTATTTCCCTTTTTGCGCAGCACTCTGTCCAGCAGACAACTCACTATACTTTTCAAGATGCTTGTTCTTCAGGTGGTTCTTTAAGTTTGTAGTGTTAAATGACGAGGCCTTCTTCCCTCCTCGCATGACTTCACGTGAAAATGGCAATTGTCTCGTCAGTTTCACTGACTTTAAAATAATTCCACACCAAAGACATTTTACTAGAGATATCTCATTCTCGTTGTTTGTTTGTTGTTGTTCCTCCTTTTGTTTTTTGTCGAGTCGACAACCTCCTTCCTTTAAAAAAAAAAAAATCATTTTTATTACAGAAAAGGATTGGGTTACAGCATAGAAAGACAAGTTGAGGTATATGTGTATATATATTTTTTCCGTATCCCCCCTTTTCTCTTTTCTTTTTTATCCCAATAACCCCCCCACCCCAGAGGACTATGACCATACTGTCAACCAGACAAACAATGCATTATATCAAAGGCTAAGTAAAGGAAACACAAATAGAAAATGCATCCAAAAAATATATATATATATATACAGTATATAAAAAAATAAAGCTTGGTAAGTGCGTACAGTTGTAGCATATACCCTTGTGAGTGGTAGGTGTTGTGTACAGGTTTACAGTGCCAATTTACCATATACAAACATACATGTAGGGGGGAAAAAGGGTTCACATGCCATGAAGTATCAGCCTTCTATACAGTCGGCCAGGGGTCGACCAGAACATAAAAGGGAAGATGATTAGAAAAATAGAAATTAGGATTGTACCCTTCGAGTCCTCCCCCCCCCCCCCCCCCCCAACCCAAACGAGTTAATCTGCGTTTTGGTTTTGGAAATATAACAGGGAGGGGCCCCAAATAGAGTAAAACATTTGGGCTGAACCTCTGATCGAGTACTTTATTTTTTCTAATTTTAAAAAGAACATGAGGTACTCTAACCAGAGTGATATTCTAGGTGGGGTGGCTGATTTCCATTCTAGTAAAATTCTCCAACGGGCTAGCAAGGACGCAAAGGAAATAGCATTCTTGATTTTTTTCCAAGATGGAGATTGGACACCGGACATCCCAAAAATAGCGACTTCAAAGCTAGGTTGAATATTCCCCTCAAAGGCATCTGAGAGAGTTTTAAATACATCTGTCCAAAAAACTATTAAACTGGGGCAGGACCAGAACATGTGAGTCAAGTTGGCTGGGTCATGTTGACATCTCTCACAGCTCCCATCCAGGTCAGGAAATATTCTGCTTAATCTAGCCTTACTAAAATGGGCACGGTGGAGAACTTTAAACTGTATCAGATTGAGACGGGCACAGAAAGTAATCCCATTCACTGCGCACATAACCCGGTCCCATGTGTCCTCCGGTATCACTACGCCAAGTTCCCCCTCCCAGTCCCCCTTAATCTTGCTAAGTGAGGCGTCATTAAATGAAGATATAGAGCTGTAAATGTTTGATATGAGATATGTTTGATAAGTTGAGCAGGGGTCTGTAACAAAATATCAAATTTCAAGTCTGGATATACTGTAAATTAGGAAAGGTTGGGCTTTGGGCTTGGACAAAGTGTCTAATTTGAAAGTACCGGAATAGATGTGAGAGGGGGAGGTTGAATTTTAGTAAAAGGTCATTGAAAGTGGCAAAAGTCTGTGTAGAGGTCAGTAAATGTATACAGGCCTGATCTTTTCCAGTGCAAAAAGCTGGCATCCAATTTAGCAGGGAGAAATAAATGGTTGTTGCATATGGGGCCTTCTAAAGAGAAGCCACTAAAATTTAAATGCTGACGGAATTGAGCCCAAATTTTAAGACTAGAAATAACAACGAGGTCTGAAGTGAATTGTTTGGGAGAGAGGGGTAGCTTGGCTGTAACCAGAGCCGTAAGGGATGTTGTAGTACACGCGCTAGACTCAGACTGACACCAATCTGCATCTGGGGAACGGATCCAGTGTAAAAAGTGTTGTATATTTGTGGCCCAGTAATAGAAAAGCAGGTTAGGAAGTGCCAGTCCGCCACTGACTCTTGGCCTTTGAAGAAGTTCCTTACGGATTATGGGGTTTTTGCCGCACCATAAAAAGGTTGTTATGGTTTTATCAACTGATTTGAAAAAGGACTTGGGCAGGAACACCGGAAGACACTGAAACAGGTATAAGAACCTGGGTAGGACATTCATCTTAATACAGTTAATTCTACCAGCCAAAGACAAGGACAATACACCCCACCTCTGAAGATCCTGTTAAAGGTTGCTGACTACGGGCAGAAAGTTACTTTCATATAGACCAGGAAAATTCCGACAGATATTGATCCCCAGATATTTAATACCTGACCTAGCTATACGAAAGGGTAGGTCATCGTCTCCGATCTGTAAGGCTAGATTGTTTACAGGGAGGCATTCGCTTTATGTGAGGTTTAGTTTGTACCCTGAGAAGGAGCCATATTTACAAAGAATGTCCACAATACTGGGCATGGATAGCACAGGGTCTGATATATATAATAAAAGGTCATCAGCGTACAGTGAGACTCTGTGCTCCTTTTCCTGTCTGTGGATCCCCTGAAAAGCAGTTGAGGACTTAAGGGTGATTGAAAGAGGCTCTATGGCCACGGCGATACAGTACACAGTCTGCCTATATGTTACCATGGCATTGGACGAGCATGTTATTAGTCCGCCATCAATATCGGAGAATTTAATCGGGTTTATTTTGAGATCGGTTCGATACCGATATGGCATTTTAGGGCCGATATCGTCCGATTCCGATACGTTACCGATGATATCGTGCATCTCTAGTATGAAACAATGCTCTGTCTTACATGCACTTTGTAACTGGGTGTTGTCCCTTTATCTGACTGCACTGGCAGTGTTTATGTCCTTTGTACATCTTGTACTTCTGTTTATGTGGACATAAATACATGTTTCAAATGTGTGTGTGTGTGTGTGTGTGTGTGTGTGTGTGTGTGTGTGTGTGTGTGTGTGTGTGTGTGTGTGTGTGTGTGTGTGTGTGAGCGAGCGTTATTCTTTTGTGTACTCTATGCATTCTCTTTAGACTTGTGAAAAAGAATATCCCTCTGGGACAAATAAAGACTTTACTTATTCCTCACAGATCAATAATCGCTTGTGTGGCTGCTGCTCAAATTACAAGGTTGTTACAAAGGTTCTAGTTGTAGATGTTTCTTGTATCTGTTTCTCTGATTCTGTGAATTATTATACTGTGTAAATAAAGGCAAGACGTGACATCTGCTCTAAACATGGAACATGTATCTACATACAGGTAAGGTAAATGCCTTTCCAATGCCTTCCTGTGAAACTACACATAGCTGATGCAAAGCTAGACAGAGGAAGGACAGCAGTGAGGACAGAGGAAGGACAACAGTGAGGACAAGAGTATCTCTGTTCAGAGGAAGACCATGGAAATAGTCTCAGGAGCATATGAGGATGTGAGGGTTTTGATCCATGACAAAGAATATGGACGTATTCAAGCACACAGCTAAAGTTAATGTACTGGAGGTATGTATGGAGGTGTGAATCATGTGTGAACTAGAAAAAGTGCTCCTCGGAGCACAGGTCTCCGCCAGGTCAGGTAGGTTATTGTGGGCCAGCAATGTTCAGAATTTGCCAGTAAGGATGGAATATAAAAAATCGTACGGAACCATCTTGATCACTTGCCTAAAGAGATAATGTGTACTGATTTGCATGATGTTTGGACAAAATATGTAATATAAGTAATATAAAAAAGAAAAATCGGCCTCCTGGTGGCGCTATAATAGGGCAATGTTAAAAGGGTGGCGTTTGTTCTTCAACATAGTGCGAATGTACGTGCAAAGTTCCACCGCAATCGGACGCTGCGTTCATGATTTGCGGCATTTTGTTCAAAACGGGCCACTCCTGCAAACTTTAGATGTCAATGTTAGCCAATCAGGATGGAATATGAAAAATCAAACAGATCCATCTTGACCACATGACTATAGAGATCATGTGTACCGATTTGCATGACATTTGGATCAAATCTGAAGGCTTAATCTCAAAATATGTATTTTACATAAGTCGGCCTCCTGGTGGCACTATAAAAGGCTAATGTGAAAAATGCAGGGCATATGTTTTTCCTTGGCCTCTAGGGAGTATGCGTGCAAAGTTTCACGAAGATCGGTGCAGTTACAGTTAAAAACGCAATTTGGCCTTTTATAGCGCCACCATGAGGCTGATTTGAAAAGTGGCATTTATTCCTAGGCCTAGTGGGAATGTGCGTGTGAAATTTCACGGAAATCGCAAGCTGCGTTCATGATTTGAGGCATTTAGTTCAAAATGGACCAATCCTGCAAACTTTGGAAGCCAACCTTAGCCAATCAGGATGGAATATGGAAAATCAGACAGATCCGTGTTGATCACATGACTATAGAGATACTGTGTAATCTTTTGCGTGATGTTTGGATAAAATCTGTAGGAGAAATATAAAAAAAATGATTTTGCGCAAATAGGCCTCCTGGTGGCGCTATAACAGGCCAATCTGAAAAATCTGGGCCAGAGGTTCTGAATTGGCATCCAGGGAGTATGTGTGCACAGTTTCGCAGCGGCCGGGCCAACGGTGCCGGAGATTAGCCGCTCGCAGACAGATGGACACACGGACGGACGGACACACGGACGGACGGACGGACAGGGGGTAAAACATACTCTCTCGCCAGGCCTTTCGCACTGGCGGAGACAATCATGTCACAGTATTACAGGGTTAACAGATATCCAATAAATGTTTGTGCATATTGATGATAATGCTGTTATATGCATATTTTCTATGACTGGCAGAGCAATTGCACAGTGATGTACTTCCTTCCATTGTGTACGAGTTCTCACTTACTGACTGTATTACAAATCAATGGTAAACCAATAGACCAAACAATGACCAACTAGAAAAAGTGCTCCTCGGGGCACAGGTCTCCGCCAGGTCAGGTAGGATAGTGTGGGGCAGCAATGTTCGGAATTCGCCAATCACGCTGGAATGTGAAAAATCAGGCGGATCGGACGGATCCGTCTTGATCAGTTGACTATAGAGATCATCTGTACAGATTTGCCTGATGTTTGGATAAAATCTGAAGGAGTAATACAAAAACATGAGTTTTATATAAGTCGGCCTCCTGGTGGCGCTATAATAGGGCAATGTTGAAAGGGTGGCATTTGTTCGTCAACGTAGTGCAAATGTGCGTGCAAAGTTTCACCGCAATCGGACGCTGCGTTCATGATTTGCAACATTTTGTTCCAAACGGGCCACTCCTGCAAACATTAGATGTCAATCTTAGCCAATCAGGATGGAATATGAAAAATCTAACAGATCCGTCTTGATCACATGACTATAGAGATCATGTCTACCGATTTGCGTGAAATTTTGATAACATTTGAAGGAGTAATATAAAAAAAAAAGTTTTATATAAGTCTCCTGGTGGCGCTATAAAAGGCAGATGTGAGAAATGCAGGGCAAATGTTTTTTTCCCTGACCTGGGAGTGCACATACAAAGTTTTACACAGATCGGTGCAGTTATAGGTAAAAACAGTAATCGGCATTTTATAGCGCCACCATGAGGCTGATTTGAAAATGTTCAAGTTTGCAGGACGTGCAGTAGGCTAACCCCACGTTTGCAACTACTTTCGCCTGCACACTTCACCGGGTATGGTCTAGTATTATCAAATTGGCCTAGATTTATCCAGGTGACATCATGCATTTTAGAAGGAATACGGTAGACCAGCTAATAGAGTTTAAAGGTTTGATATATTGCCATTTCAACATGAGATGATCATGCCTCATACTGTTGTGGAATACCAAAGATAAGCACATAGCTGTTATTAGCATTAAACACTATAGAGAGAATCATTTAGAGAAGCTGAATATAAAATAAATCAAATAGCCAATGACTACAGTTGGTGCCTAGTGAGTTTGTCGTTTCTCACGTGACTCTCACGTGTCTCACTTGCTCCATGGAGCTAACCCACCTCACGCAGTAAATTTAGTTCCAAATACTACCACGAGGTGGCGCTTTGAAGTCACTAAACCCATGCCTTTTTTTTTTTTTTTCAAACAGACAGACAGACAGACAGACAGATATAGATAGATGCCTTATATTATTATTATTATTATTATTATTATTATTATTGTTATTATTATTATTATTATTATTATTATTACCCTTATTATCATTATTATTATTATACATCCCATGTCTATAATGAATTATGAACAAGGCATAATCTGCTTAACATTATAATTGCTAAGTGTATTATAATTGCCATAGTTGTAATGCATTGTAACAACGTTATAATGTATTATAATCGTTGTTATAGTGTGATTATATGGTCATTGGGTGTTTTAAGTAAAGTAATTACATTCCTGAAGGTGAAGACATGAAGCATGTGGTGTTTTTGCTTTTTTAAACTTCGCTTAATGCACCCAATGAGTACTTATAGTGACTTATAATCACACCAATGCATTATAACATTGATTATAATGCATTTTAAGAATATATATAAAGCATTATAGCTCGGATGATTAGCAAGTGTTACCGTGTTGGGTAACACTTGCTGTGCATCCCATGTCTGGGTAAATAAATGCTGGATTAGGCTTATCAATTGTAAAAGCAGAACTGTGATGTATGTGCAGTTTCTATTGTGAATACTAATGAAGTGGGCAATTACAAGGGTTCTCATGTTAATAAAAGTAGCAGGCTAGGATGTCTATTGTTCACATTAATGAGAAAATAATTATACATTTATAAAAATGTAAATGTAACAAAGTTGTTTTTCTTGTTTTTAAATATATAATATATTTGTTCAAAAATATATAATATATTTTGTCATATCCAGCCTACATTTGCAAACATTTCAGTGCCGAGTAGACCACGTTACATTCGTGCAACATGAGAAGTGCCATATTGATGTTTGAGCATTTGGGGTATTTTTTCCCCAAAAAAACAAGCCTTTGGGGGGCCTTTACAGTTATGTTGCAGCAATTTCACATGAGAAATGTATCATCTGATGTTATTGTTATTAACTTCTTCCCGCCATTAACATAAGACATGCGATGCACTACATTTTCATCGATGATACACATGATGAAAACATATTATATATAAATATATTATGTCAAAGATATATTAGATATTGTCATATCCAGCCTACATTTGCAAAGATTTCAGTGCTTAGTAGACCACGATACGTTAGTGCAACAAGAGAAGAGCCAGTGCCATATTAATATTTGAGCATTTAGGGTCTTTTAACAGAGATACCTGGAGTGTGTAGTTTGATGTTGTGTGTAACAGGCATACCTGCAGTGTGTAGATCGATGTCCATATCCAAATCAATGTCCAGCAGTTTGTTTTGTTTCTCCAGCAGAGTTTCTAGTGTCTCTATACTCTCTGGAAGAGGTTGCACATGAACTCTGCCGCCGCACTGAGGCGCTCCAACACAAACACTCTGACAAGCTTCACACAACAAACATCAGCACCATGCTGCTGTTTGTCCAAAACACACAGTCCTCTCTACCACCGACGTCATGTGTTCATTTATCTTCAGCCATACAGACTCCATTTGACACCTCCTTTAAAGGGACACTTAGCCGATTTTGATAAAAAAATCCTATTTTTATGAAGTCTAGGAAGCAATAACCTGATCCTGGTGTGTTTTTTGTGCTGTATCTGTGTTTTTAGATTTTTTATCCGTGAGACGTTTCCCAAAGCGTCAAATGACGTTTTCGGTAAGGTTCTCACCTTATGTCCGCACTACATGACTGCAGGTGACTACAGGTGTAGTTCAAATCCAAACCAACCCCCATAGCTCAAAGGACCGTCCCCGAAGGTGTCGCCTAACATCTTGTTCAACCTTCTTTCCCCACTCGGCCACTCCCATTAGCTACCTCACATGTACTATCATGGCGTCTGCAAACATATCAGAGTCGGACCATTCCATGGAGGAAGATGACTATTTTGACATTATCTCGGAGTCAGAAATACAGCAGGGTTACTTATTTGAACACGAGTACACCGAAGAACGGACCGTGGACGGTGGACGCTTGTCTCTCGAGTAAGTAAACATTGCTGTAAAGTCGCCACTATCATTATAATCTCATGTTGTATCCCTCGGATAGATTAGACTAGCTGATGAAGGTACATGTAGCCGGAGGCGACACGTGTCCTGATCTGATGGCGTTCTAATAAAAGAACGTTTGTTATTGTTTACTTTGACGTTCATATTTCAAATATAAAGTTCTTACCCCGTGGCCACAGATGTTACAATTGGAATCGGGTGGGTCTAAGTACCTGTATCTTCCGTATTGTTCATTAAAAAAACATTTAAATCCGAACGGTGGCCATTTTCTCTTAGATGTATAATGTATCAGAGTGCAATACACATCCCAACCAATAGGGTTGTGTAATTGAAAGCATTAGGAGAAAATGGCCACCGATTGGATTAAAATGCTTTTTATTAAACAATACGGAAGATACTGGTACTTAGACCCACCCGATTCAAATTGTAACATCTGTGGTATGAGGTCAGCACTTTTTTGAAATCTGAACGTTTATGTAGATGTACGGTCTGTACATGTAGAAAGTGCAAACACCAGGTTGAAGCTCCGCCATGACTGTCATGTTTCAGAGCTACTGAGTTTCATGACGTCGGCGCCGCTCGGCGGGTCCCGAAAATAGCAGATCTACAAGCTCACAACGCGTCACGGACTCGACACTTTGTGAGCTTGTAGGTCTGCTATTTTCGGTGAGCATGCAACTAAGAATAAATTAGGTATCACGTCGGATGATATCCATGTAAACTACAAGTCTAATCTAATGTGTTCTTTCCAATGACAGGACAGAAAGTTGTCATCAGCCTGCAAAAATGAAGGAACTGCTAATGAAGACCTGGGACTACAGCCATATTTTATTTTTTTTCTAAATAAAACGGTTACAAATACACACTGCTTGCTCTACTCATTGGTATATTCTACATTGTGTAAGCATTTATAATGACAAAATATATGAACACCCAATTCTATAAGGGTTCTTTTGAACTGTTTCATGATATAGGATATGATATGGTCTTTCATTTGGCAGAATGGTACATAATTACATGACTGTAAGCATTATAGATATAATAGTGAAACTCTTGTGCATTCTTTACTTCTACATGTAATCATTATTTTTCTGGGGACCCCAGCACATTGGATTCAACTTTACTGGTCTTTGGTCTGCTAGAGTAAAACCTAATATTATCCATATACACCAATTGAAAGCATGAAACGGTCTCAGTTGAAAAAAAAAAAAACAAAAAACGATTAGGCTGTGTATGACAAGAGTATTTGAACATTAGCATGTCATCTATTCTAAAGTAATGCCCATGTTTTCTATAAGTTTAGTCCAAAGAATATAACTGGAAATGACAGTGAAACATTATGTTCTCAGAAATAAGGAATCACACATGACATGAGTATGAAACGTTTTGTTTTATTATTATATTGTTGACTATGCCTCATCGTCATGGATGTCCCGACTATAGATGGACGTTACCAGCACCGGACTGTCTTCATGGTGGGAACTGGGAAGGAATGTTGAACACACACACACACACACACGTTTGTGCTACTCTGCTAATTTACACATCATATTTAGTTTGCTAAAAGATGCAATCAATACAGAACACTATACAACAGCAGCAAAGATTGAATAGTTTCACGGAATGGAACATGCAGCAAAGATTGAATAGTTTCACGGAATGGAACATTCATGAAGTCTATTCAGTGTTGCCAGATCTTGTGAGAGAAATAAGCAACCAGGTCTATGAAAACAAGCCCAAAAGAAAATACCTAGGCCAAGAGCACTTGAAACCTAGACATGGGCTACTTGAAAATTGCCGATCTACAAGCTCACAACGCGCAGCGATGTGACTCATTGTGAGGTTGTAGATCTGCTATTTTCTAAGAAATCTTGAGGGAAAAAAACGCTAAATGTATGGAATATTTTTGAAACATTTTAACAACACAAATCTGGTACAGGGGTCCTAAATTATAATTTCAGATGAGGGTCCGTGGACAAGTACACAATTATTGTATATATGTATTTAAAAACAAGCCCAAAAAAAGTAACCCACAACTACCAATATTTACAAAGTCCCAGAGTCGCTTATAATAAGCAGACATGACAACACTGGTTGATGTTGATGACAACATCAACATGTGTTGATGTTGTTGTAGTGAGAACTGGGAGGGGAAAGTTACAATGTAGACCACACCCCCACGCATCCTCCCCTCCCCACAAGGAAGGGCAGTGCCCCAAAGCATTATGGTCATTGTAGTAATGCAGCAGTCCAGTCAAACCCCAGTCAAAAACACATACTTCTATATTGTTCTGGCCATAGGGTGCAAATTTCAAAATTTGCTACTGTTATCTACTACAAATATTATTAACATTGAGTGACTGGAAGTTCTTCCAGGGGTGAAATGCTCCTTTAAGACACATGTCCGAGAGTTTCTAGTGTCTCCATCACTCTCTGGAAGAGGTTGCACGTGAACTCTGCAGCCGCACTGAGGCGCTCCAACATGACGCGATGCAGCCCTTTATTTAGACATACATTTAACACTTAAAAACATTCCAGACCTACAAGCTCACAATGCTGTATTTTGTTCATTACTGTTACATTCAGTGTGGATGAACAGGGGGGGATGTTTATGAAAATACTGAACTAATTGCATGTCTCTCTGTCTGCTGGGGGCGAGTAGCAGCCAGCAACTGCCTGCCTGTGTCTGTCTGTGGTTGAAATGGGCTGGGAGCTCTCTCTGCTGGGAGCGAGGAGCACACAACCTGCTGTCTCTGTGTCTCTGGCTCAAATGGGGCTGTGACGTTGAATTGTAGGCGTGCACTCCCTCTCATATTTATAGGGGGCGGGGCTAAAGCCGCATTCCATTGAAACAATCTGAAAGAACGGATTCTCTGTTCAAAAATGATCACAGCAATGTGGGATGAGGAGTAAAACTCAGTCATCAAAATGGAGCCTACTGACTGGTCTATTGATCTACAAGCAATGATCCCTAAAACAGATCTAAAACCTAACAACACCTCACATAAACACTGTGTCATAACTGCAATGTGTAGTTTGATGTTGTGTATGTAACAGTCAGACATACCTGCAGTGTGTAGTTTGGTGTTGTGTGTGTAACAGACATACCTACCTGCAGTGTGTCGTTTGATGGTGTGTGTAACAGACAGGCATGCAAACAGCCCCGAGGTGAAAAAGGTGACAACATGTTGTTTTCTTTCGGGTCAGGTGTCACACAATTGCCCTATTTGGGTTCAAAAAGGTGACTGTAGCTGAAAAGTGACACTTTTGCATGTCTGAACAGACATACATACCTGCAGTGTGTAGATCGATGTCCATATCCAAATCAATGTCCAGCAGTTTGTTTTGTTTCTCCAGCAGACATGGGCTACTTGAAAATTGCCGATCTACAAGCTCACAACGCGCAGCAATGTGACTCATTGTGAGGTTGTAGATCTGCTATTTTCTAAGAAATCTTGAGGAAAAAAAACGCTAAATGTATGGCCACACACTCCAACCCAAACACTCTGACAAGCTTCACACAACAAACATCAGCACCACCCTCCTTTATGACACGCTTTTCACCTTCTTAATGCCTCTCGCCCCCTGGTGGAAGAGGTGTGTAAGTGAAGATAGAGCCTCCTGTAGCTGTGGAAAGACAGTCTGTCCTCCCTCACTGTGAGTTGTGTGTTTGAGCGGGGGTGTGTCCAGAGAGTTTAAAGGAGCACTTCACCCCTGGAAGAAGTTTTCGGTCTTTTAATGAAGTTTAGGAGTGAAGAAACAAGATCCTGGGTTTTTTTTGTGAATAATCTGTGTTTTTAGATATCTAGTAATCTTTGCAATATTCGTGACGTTATTTGCATCATGAGAGATATGTCTCATTCCTTTCCGCACTACATGTTGTCTCGACGCGTCTCAGTCAGACAGCTTCAAAGACAGCCCCAAAGGGTGTTCCCAAGATTCGGTCCAACCTTCAACCTTCTTGCACTCCACCCCTTTGTTTTGAGTTGTAAATAATACCCACCCCTTTTTAGCTATGCGTTCCCCGTTCAGATTTGTATCATGGCGTCAGCACGCATATCTGAGTTAGAGGATTCCATGGAGGAAGATGACTACTTTCAAGTTATGGCTGATTTTGAGATACAGGAGGGCTATCTTTTTGAACCGGAGTATAGCGATGAACAGCTCCAGCGCAGGGACGAGGAAGAGGCGGCGGCGGCGGCGGCGGCTGCTGCTCTAGCAGCCAGGCAGGCAGCATTAGCTGCTGGGGCGGACGTGGAGCAGCCACGGGTCGGTAACACTTCTTGGTGCCTGTGCACCAATTGCATGCCCATGGTGACAGACATCGAGTGTATTTGTTGCCACGAATTCCCCCGTGCGCAATTCCTGCTGGATGAGCTGTTGGATGAGCAAGATGCCAGGGGGGTAACAGGGCAACCGATATGTACAACTGTGCACAACAGCTTTGCAATAAACATAGATCGACATAACCTGGAACTCTACTTCAAGATTCCCAAAAAGAACTGGGAGAATCAACCAGAACCAAAGGGGCCAAATGGACGCATGTCTGACGAGTAAGTAAACATTGCTGTAAAGTAACCACTATCACTAGCCCTGAAACATGACTGTCATACCATGACAGTCATGGTGCCGAGTCCCCCTGGTCTAAAGTTGTGTTCGATTTTTTCACATTGCCATCTCTCACATAAACATAAACGTTCAGATTTCAAATATAAAGTGCTTACCACCGAGCCACGGATGTTACAAGGCGACGCGGACCGCGATGAGTACCCGTATCTCCCGTATTGTTCAATAAAAAGCATTTTAATCCCATCGCCGGCCATTTTCTTTTTTGTTTTGTAATGTATCAGAGTGCAATACACATCCCAACCATTAGTGTCGCATGGTTGAAAGTATCGGAGACAATTTGGAGAAAATGGCCGGCGATGGGATTAAAATGCTTTTTATTGAACAATACGGGAGATACGGGTACTTATCGCGGTTCGCGTCGCCTTGTAACATCCATGGCTCGGTGGTAAGCACTTTATATTTGAAATCTGAAAGTTTATGTTTATGTGAGAGATGGCAATGTGAAAAACAACACAACTTTAGACCAGGGGGACTCGGCACCATGCGTCATGTGAACCATGGCTAGCTGATGAAGGTACATGGAGCCAATTACGCGTCCTGATCTGATTGCATTGTTGCCTCTTTTGAAATAAAATAATAAGTAGCCTGTCCTATCCTACACGAGGGACACAACGTGAGTGCTGGCATCAATTATTTTATTAGCTTATGAATTGTAGACTCCTGGGTCGTTATAATGTTCCAGGTGGATAATATTCTACCCAGTGTGTGTGCATTTTACATGTCAATATTAGGCTACTGTAGGTCTGTATTTACTGTAAGCATTGAAGAGTCAAATGGAAAGATCCGTGGTAGTCACAGGAGCATGAGTGTATGGACAATATTCATTCAACTCAACTGTTTTAGGCCTACATGGAAGCTAGATACAAGTATTATTCGTGTACAAAAATTGGAAAATGGTGAGGTGCATAATGAGGTGTTTGTATTATTTTAGCTGTCATTCTTCTGAATAGAGGTGGAATATTCCAGTCCATGTAACGGTAGTCTACCGATCTAATCAATGATTAGTAATCATGTCTTTTGTCAATTATATCTTTCAGTCAGTATCGTTTGGTAGCCTACAGGCACTACGTTGAGTGGGTGTTGCAAGGAGAGAAACTTGGTCCAGGAGTTCGCATCGTCTTACCGGCCTGCGTCATAAAAGCCGTCAGATCCGCATACCCATCACCAACGGGACAATACCGTGGATTCCAGCAAGTCCGTGAGGCTTTTGAAGAGCTATGAACAGCCCCCTTTAGTTCTGGTTTATTTTTCCAGGTTATGTCGATCTAAGTTTATTGCAAACACATATACACATATCGGTTGCCCTGCTGGTCCCCCCGTGGCATCTTGCTTATCCAACAGCTCATCTCGTCTCCATGGACATGCATTTGGTGCACAGGCAGCTGAAATCCAGCACATTTTTTTTTCTTCATATTTCTTATTTGTTTTGGAAATAAAACTAAGATTGTTCACATTTGGTTGCAATATTCATTGAAGGTATGCCTATAATAACCATTCATGAGAAATGTACATTTCATTACTTGGCCAGTATTTTCAGTTTGACATATTTGTTACCAATTACAGCTGTGGGACTATAATGTACTTTTGAACCATCATTAGACATATCTGGTCTGATGTCTCATTTGGCACAGAATTCCTTTTAGCATGTAAGTTACATAAACAGTGTACGTCATGAGTATACTGTCCATGTTTTAGTCGGAGATAACAGTGAAAACTGCCCAAAAACAGAGTTATTTGTATTTGGTCACATGTAATGTAGCAGGGGAAGCCTATACTGTTATCAACTTGGTGTTAGTGTTCGCATATTCAAAATGATATGGTGAGTAAAAAACAGATTACAAAGTAAGCAAGTCTACTAGCCTGAGTTCAATATTATCAAGACTTATCACAACTTTGTGGGATGATAAATAACACTGGTTGCTGGTTGCATCTTACAGTACATTTCATAGCTTGTATATGAGCACAATGTAAGGGACACAGCACACAGGTAGTAGGTTTTTCCTTTTTACTTCCATATTGGCACATACAAGGATTTTCTCTGGAGCCGGTGCATTACACAGTAGTATGCAACATTCTCCATTCACTCAAAATGTAAACAAGCAATGACAAGGTAAACAGTTTCCATAGTTTCAGCTTGATTCAATATTCCAATTGTCACACCTTGATTGACAAGTACATAATAGTAACATTCTATGTTTTGGTTCCTAAAATGATAGCAGCAATAATATACTGTGCACAATGCCTGGCTGTAGAATAAGCATAAATGCACTCAGACAATGTTATGCCAAAACAGTGTGTTGGTATTCAACTGTGATCATACCCACTTTGAAGTCCATATATTCATTTCTGCTCAACTTTCACGTGCATGAGGGGCCTTCTTTCAAGGACAGTTATTGTCACATCACAAGTTTACAGGTGTGAAACAATGGGTGAAACGATTGCAGTTATAAAATATAATCATAATAGATGAAGAAGTGATAATGCCTGTGTGACGTCCCACGTAGCCAGAGTGATTTAGCAGCAGGGCTCAGCACTCAGCCTGATGATGGAAAGTGTTCTGCCTTTTTCAGCACATCAAGGGTGGCCCATTTGAGGTCCTTGGTCATGTGTACTTGAACTTCAAGTGTTGAACAAAGCTGCTATCATTTGCAGTCTCCTGGGAATTAGAAAATAGCCATAGACAAAACACAAGGAAAATGGTCAGATATGTGAAATGTTCCCAATATGAGCAGATCAAATGTATGGACACATAACGGTGCAGGGTTCAACTAATGACAATGCAGGCATGCAAACAGCCCCGAGGTGAAAAAGGTGACAACATGTGTTTTTCTTTGGGGTCAGGTGTCACACAATTGCCCTATTTGGGTTCAAAAAGGTGACTGTAGCTGAAAAGTGACACTTTTGCATGTCTGACAATGAAATAAGGCAGCACAACAAGGAACTTGAAATTGCTGACCATCTCCACTGCGACACCGTCGATGCACAGGGGAGCAAGCTCTCTTCCCGGCCTCCTGTAGTCCATAATCAGCTCCTTGGTGTCCTTCATTGAGTGCGAGGTTGTTATCATGACACCATTGTGTCAGTGATTTGAGCATATTCCTGTAGGCAGTCTCTCTGTAAAAAATGTATCCCACGATTTTGTAACCCCATTTTTTACACCCAGTGCCAATTGTCTATGTAATCCTGGGCACTGCCTTCCCTCTGCCAACCTAGGGAGGCCAGGGCCGAGCTCATGCCTCCTTCAATGCATGAGAGCCAACTGACCTTCTTGTCACCTGACAGGGGAGAGTTTCCCTGGTTGGATGTAGCGCGTGGAAGGAACACGTTATTCCAACCATTTCCTTTCCCCTCTAGGGAGGGTACCTACCCTAGGGAACACGGGATGAACATGCAAACTCCACACAGAGGCCCTTTCGCCAACCCCACCTAGGGTATGGGCACTGATGACGTGGAGGAGAGAACACGCCCCCAGCGCCCACAGCGTCCCCTGCGGGAATCCTGTAGGCAGTCTCATCATCACTGATGAGACCCATCACCGTCATCAGCATGGTCACCAGCAACTGCATCAGAATATGACAGGAGAGGTGTCACTGACTGGCAACATTTTTGGGAACAATCAAGGAGAACACTAGAAGCTTCACAACATGCAGGACTTACCTATTGGAACCGACTCCGACTTCTGTCAAGTAATTCCTGCAGTGGGGGGGCAGGTGTACGGGCAATGTTGGGCGGAAGGTCCGATGGTTGAGGCAGATTGAGTGAAGATGTCGGGGCCTTGTACACCACACTTGGGTCCCGGCGACGCTCAATGACCAGCTGCATTAGTGCGCGTCTAAAGCGGTAGGTGCGAGGCTTATAAATCTTTTTCTCCACCCACGTGCCTGAGCGCCTGCAGTTGACCTTCTTGTGACGCGGTGCACCTGAATAAAAGGAGGAAAAAAAGTTTCAACAAGGACTCACCATTGAAAGTCTGCTGCAAGTGTAAAAAAATATGTCATATATCTGCTCCTAAAACACACCTGTAAGAGTAGTGGCTTGCCTTCTCTTTACAACATTCTCGTTGTGCTCCATAATGGCAAGATGGCCTCTCTGCTTCATCCCCATGTAGGAGAATGACTGGCGTTTCGGGATGTATTTCAGCAGGGCACTATGGAACACCTCAAGCTCACCTGTGTGTTGTAACATGAAAGCACACAAACATCTACTGTAAACCAACTGGTATGTGTCATTTGAAAAGGTGTCAACTTGACAATCACTTATGATTGCTTATCGCATTCAAGGGCTAATTCCTCACCAGTATGCTTGAAGAGGCCCATTTGTCCAAGGTCCTTTAGGAGCCTTTTGTCCTGGACCAGGGAGGACAGCGTCTTGTACGATGCAGACTCCCTCTGCATCCACATCCTCTTCCGTCGCTGCTCTGAGCACAGTGGAAGATGATGGCAGCTGTGCTCATCGTCACCCTCTTTCCACTTGTGCTCATCACATACATGGTGAAGAATGGACAGCCACCTCTGCTCCAATAGCTACAGTATTGTGAATATCAGTTATTGACTGCTTGGTAATGACTGGCACAATGGAAAGAAATTGCAACTGTCTGAGAACAATCCAGAATCGTACTGCTGGCGATCCCTCACCTCTGTGTCACCGTCACATGTTGAGCAGGAAAACCACATGTGGTTATAAATGGACCTTTCAAGAACAACAACATACACAAGAATAAACAATTACACTGAACAAATGACATGTTTGAAATATGCGTCTTCTTTGCATAAAGACTCAACACTCACATTGTCCAGCCACGCAATACGTCCAGGGCTTTTTTTTTGCTTCTGGTCTTCAACTTTTTCAGGAAACCTACACACACACACACACACACACACACACACACACACACACACACACAACATTGTGCCCTGTATTGCATGAAATTACATGTGCTGCCACAACTATCTGATGATAACATGAATAGTATATAGTGCATACAGCTTTGAACCAGAGCCAACCTTTAGCTGTGTGCCATACGTCAAACTGATGTTCGATCTCCGGGTACTCGACTCTCATCAGCTTTCGGACCGAGGGAGAGCGATCTGTAGCGATCACGTCCACATACAACCCCATACCAAGCAGCTCTGTAAAAGTAAGCAAAGTTTATCTATGAAGTGCTTTTCAAAACATAGTTACAAGGTGCTGTACAATGACCCACAAAATGAGAAAATGTAGTTATAACAAGGCAGGCAACATAAGAGCAATAAAGCATATGAGAACCTGTCAGTCCACGCCTGAAGCCCAGTGGTTCCATCATAACAGAGCTGGAGGCTTCTGTGACCTGGAAGGAGGAGCAAGAAACAAAATGCAGCAGTACAGAAAGTTATTTCAGTAACAGACCATCCTGCTGTGAACACAACATTTCAAAACATCAACATTACCTGAACCAGTTCAGTGTGAAGAATCTCCTTCGTGTCCTCCAACATGAAGGTGTAGTGGCAGAACTTGGCACTGAATCCAGGAGAGTCGCATCTGGCATCTCCCAGGAGTTGTGGCTCCTTAGTAGGACTATATTCTATGCCTTCCTGCTCAAAGTAGACTCGTGCCAAGAGTCCTCTCCTCTGCTGCTGATATAGGTCCTCAATGGCAGGGTGAACATAGGCCTTTTGAAGTTCATGAAAGGTTGTGACACCAAACATTTGCAGTCTCATGGTCTTTGCCCACGCTGCAATCTCAGTGAAGCTGCACCCCGTGAAAACAACTGCTCCAGCAACTTGTAAGTGGACCTCTGGCATGCCCCTGACATCCGGCGATGACCTCCAGGTGTCTGTGTGGCCGTCAGTGCACCGCCACTTGACGTTGAGCTGTGCACCAACATAGTGCTCCTGCACATCTGATTTTGCGATAGATTTTCCACACACCTGGCAGAATTTGAAGAGGGACATTATCCTCTCCTCATCCACGAGCACCTTCCCACCCTTGAGCACCTTCCCCTTCCCATTCAATGCCGCCGCCGCCTCCTCCTCCTCCTCCTCCTCCTCCTCCTCCTCCTCCTCCTCCTCCTCCGTCATCGTCTCAGGCTCGTAGCGCTCATCCCCCAGGTCACACGCCTCCACATCGGTCTCAACTTCACTGGAAAGTTGTCCTGCGGTCTGAATGAAAACCATGACTTGAAAGCAATCTCTTTCATATGGAAGTATGATTGTATTCAAATGACAACATTCCAGATGTTCATGTCAACATTTGCAGACTTTTCATTGCATATTTTCTATGGCGCTAGAAGTGGATGACACCAGAGTAAAGTAGTTTTTTACAGCTAGGCTAACTTACAGATTGACTTGCCCCTGGCACTGCCACTGGAACAATGTTCAGCGACGTTGACGGTTCCTCTGTCTGGATGAGAGTAGAAACAGCAACATAGTGTTATGTCCAAAAAATACATGATCTATTACTACATTCAAACATTTGGACAGCTGTGTGAGGCCTGGTGAGGAATGGTTTAGCGGTACAATTCAAACAATTTATCAGATTCTGTTGTCCAAGCAATATAGAAATGATTTGGTCTTATATTAGTTTGACTAGTTTTTATTTTCCTGATCATGTTGCTAATGCTATGAAGAATGTCACACTCTTATTTCACTGTAAACTGTGGTGTGACAAAGTGCATTCTGAAGTGTAAGATCAGGGTAAATGGCATGACACTAGTCAGCAAATGGAGATGTACTGTAAATGGAGTGAAAATAAAATCACTTGCTGTAAAACATCTGGCCCCCCAGATATGTGGCCCAGTTGTAGGGGAGGTATTATTGAACTATTTTCCAACGTTGTAAAGCGAATTTGAAAAAGGAATTGACCTTTTCCTACAGATGTACAAACAAACTGTACAAAAGGTTTACAGTTGGGTTTTTCACAGCATGTATTGAAAAAGACGTTTGGGAATAGGTAAAAATGAAAATACAAACCCGAAAAACAAACAACTCAGATGGGCAAGGAAATATTACACCAGGCAACTTCGACACATGCAATAATAACGATAGCCATTCATATATACCCATTGTTATGCTACGCGTAGCTATGTTTGCTCAATGTACTCAGATATAACCATGGATCACACGACGGTCGTGAAGTCATCTACATAAACGTTCAGATTTCACATATAAAGTGCTTACCCCATTGCCACGGATGTTACAATATACATCGGGTGGGTCTAAGTACCCGTATCTTCCGTATTGTTCAATAAAAAGCATTTTAATCCGATCGGTGGCCATTTTCTCTGAATTGCTTTCAACTATGCGACCCTATCGGTTGGGAGTTGTATTGCACTCTGATACATTATAACTATGATAAGAATGGCTGCCGATCGGATTAAAATGCTTTTTATTGAACAATACGGAAGATACGGGTACTTCTGGGGGCCCGTACATAATTGTAACATCCGTGGCCATGAAGTAAGCACTTTATATTTGAAATCTGAACGTTTATGTAGATGTACGGGTTGTAAATGCAGAAAGTACCTAAAAACCTGGTTGAATTTGCGCCATGACGCTCGTGACAGACGAACATCATGCGAACCATATGGCTAGTTTCAGGGCAATACTAAAGATATTACCGTGATCCGATCAAAACAAAACAGTGCTATGACTATTACAGTAACTTGGTATACCTGTGTTCGACGCCTTTTCGCAGGCGAAGGTCCGACTGACTCGGCGTCGTCCAAGTTGATGGAAGGAACCGCGGTGGTCGACAGTACTGGTCGAGGTTTTCGACCTCCCATGAGACGATACCTCATCTGGTCACATTCATACTCCTCCGGGTTGAAGTGTAAACTACACACTCTCATGTTCTGTAGCTCCCTGAGCGGTGTGCTGTCGTTCAACTTCGGGTTATTCATTGCTCTGACCCACTTCTTGCAACGCTCTGGATCCTTGACTGGAAAGGTGAAGGCACTAACTCCACCAGGATGATTCTTCCTTTTAGTAACTGTGCAATGTGGTACTGCACAAGGCGGTGTCATGTTTACGATAACTGTCTCTCAATACACACCAAGAAACAAGTCACCTCAAGACTACTCTGAACTCCTACTCTACAAATTGAATATGGCGCTTCTTGAGTTTATAGTACCCACGCATGCCCAAACATACCCAGGTGGCACCGGGGTAGCCATGTGTTGTGGGCAGTGCCAGAAGGCTCTGTGTGGGTGTGTAGATGATATTACGTATGCAATGTGGGTGGCTGCGTTTGTGAACCGCGCCCCGTCGGAGAGGGTGGGTGCGCAAAGCATTCTGGGAGTTGAAGTTATAGGCAGTGATACGCTGTGGTCCCCCTGTGGTCCCCCCTGTGGTCACCCCTGGAACTTCTTCCAGGGGTGAAGTGCTCCTTTAACTGTGGTGTGTCCTGGAGTCTGAGCAGGAGGACAGTGTGGAGATTTGGAGTGAAAACACCACCTTTTTATCTTGGAGAGGAGAAACAGCTCCCCCCATCTCCTCACATTCTTCCAGTTAACTGCAGTCAGGGTCAATTTCAATGTGAAAGGCTCATAACAAAAGACCATCATCAGAGACACATTTACATAGACGCGAGTTTCAATGTATTTTGTTTCATCAACATGTTGACAGTTTTTCTTTGCCAAAGACAAAGAAATAAGTGTGTTTGTTACAATGATACGCCATCATGCCACCCTTTTTCGCTTTTGAAAATGTGTTGAATTCTAGGTTTTATCAGCACTGCACACATAGTGGGGAGTGTTTACTAATGCATGACATGTTTCAGTGATCTTTTCCTTTTTTACATAGCATGTGAATGAGTTTAAATGAATTCTGGACCAAATGACAGAACTGTGTGTAATATACTGAACATATTTACTGTGTATAAATGGGTGTACATGACTAGACTGGACATGTGACAAAGAAAGTGATTCTGATTAAACTGTGTAGATTAACTGTGCTGTGACGGTTGTTCAACACAATTCAAAATGCAAATAAGACACCAATAAATTCAGCCAGTGTGTTAATGTATGTTTTATAATAATAATCTAAATCTATAAATTAACATGTCACCCAAGTTTTCAAATGAGTGTAGTGGAGTAAAAATATTTGCCTCTGAGATCTAGTCAAGTATAAGTATAAATAGATAAAAAAATATATTATTATTATTATTATTTTTAATTGTAAACTAAAAAACTAAATGTATCTCAAACCAGATGGTGTCAAATCACCAAACAGAAAGCCTACTCAGTACGACTAAATTAAATAGTGTGATGAATATAACACATATTCACTACTTTAACCCATTAACACCAGGAAAGCATGTGTAATATTTTTAACCCCCTTGGAGTCTTGGGACCCCCGCAAAACATCGCGGACCCCTTCGGGCCCCCACGAAACATTGTGGACCCTTTGGGGGTCCCTTGATACCCTTGCGGGTCCCTGACATTAAGCTTCACACAACAAATATCTGCACCACACTGCTGTTTGTCCAAAACACACAATATCTCCTCTCCCACCGACGTCACGTGTTCATTTTATCGACAGCCGTACAGACTCCATTTGACACATTTTACCTCATTTATCCAGCTCTCACTGACTCTCCCCTAAGATACGGTGTCTGGTGCATAGCGTGTCTGCCCCCATAGCTTGTGGATCTTTCACACATGACAGGCTTAGCCTGCGTTCCCTGCCCCATAGCTTGTAGATCTCTTGTACATGACTGGCTTAGGCTGCGTTGCCAGGTGTGCTTGTTTTTGGTCTAATTTAGTCACTTCTTGAAGTACCATGTAATTGGTTGTTGGCATGCATGCCATTTGCTTGTGGCCAAAGTGACTTTCGTGTGAGAGCCTTGGGGGTCCCTGGATATATGTAGAAGATATATATAGGCGGCCCTAACCTCTAGATATATACATAATAATATATATAGGTGGCCCTAACCTCTAGATATATACATAATAATACATATTATTATAGTATGTAATGTTATCATATATAACATTGTATTGCAATAATTATTGTGTGACATCGTGGCTAATGGTGGCGAGCCAATAGATTAGCGATGTTGTTATTATTATGACGTCGTGCCCCCCCCAAACACGACACGTGCAGAGGCGAAGAGAGAACCCCTGCTGTATATCAAAAAATGTGCTCTATTGGGCCCTAAATGTAGTGTAATGAAGGGGGGGAAAGTCTCTCTCTCTCTCTCTCTCTCTCTCTCTCTCTCTCTCTCTCTCTCTCTCTCTCTCTCTCTCTCTCTCTCTCTCTCTCTCTCTCTCTCTCTCTCTCTCTCTCTCTCTCTCTCTCTCTCAATACAAACTGATGGTCGAGAGAGAGAGAGAGAGAGAGAGAGAGAGAGAGAGAGAATGAGGAGGCCGGCGTAAGAGTAGACAGTGTTGCCATGTCCATTAATTGTAAGCGACTTTAAGCGAGGAGGAATGGAGGCAAATGCGTCATCCGGAGGAAAAATTCACAGACCGGATTGCTTATTTATCTCGCGCAACCTGGCAACGTCTTTGAGCCTCCGTGTAGATTCTAGCGTGGTTGATAATGTTGTCTTTGTGATGTACATGGCACGTAAATGACGGACATATTAGCGTGAGTGTGGTGTGATAGAGAGATGACCAAAGTGAAAGCAACGGCACCTGTTGAAGCGAAGTGGTCGCGTGTTGTTGTTGTTGTGGAGATAGAGAGATTACAATGGCGGCCGCGTCGTGTTGGATCGGGGTGCTTCGGTTTCGCTCGGCGGTGCTCGCGCTGAAGGGAACGAAGGGTGTCCACGTAATGTGGTCAGTTTGTGCTGGTCACAATTAATTATGCTCCGAGGAGGCAAATGTGTAGTGAGCAATGAAAATTAGCCTACGCCACCCGTGAATTAGTCGCGCACGTTGTGGCTTGTCTTGTAGTGACTTGTGATATGTTGTTGTTGTGTTTTAGTTCAAATAAAACATAAATAACCAATGAAAAGTATTAAAAGGAGCTTCTGACAAAACCTCCCAACTCCATTGGATCCTCAAACTGTCCGTCAAACCAACAAACTCCTCTCCCTGCTGCTGCCGTCGTGTTGTGCCACAGCGCATGAGCGCACACAGAGAGGAGAGCTGGTGTGGCGCAGCAGATAAACACACTAACGAGGCAGGGTCTTTTCCCTGTAGTCTGTTAAAACTATGCACGGCAGTGTACCTGTTTATCAAGCTTAGCACTGACGCTAATGTTATGAAAACAAGTAATTCTATTTCTAAAATCTATGAAGTGTTTTCTGAGGAGATCAATGTGACAAGAAATTAGATCATAGCAATTATCTCGCTAATTCCACTGAAACTCCAACTCCGTGAAACCCTCTTTGCAGAAGTTATTGTAATATTTAAAGTCTTGTTTATTATTGTAGGCCTATAAAATAAGTGTCATGAAGAATCAGGGCATTAATTCACACGTTGTGATGCATTGTGAGCTTGGAAATTCATTGTCAGCTTTTAGGAATTTAGCCCCATTTGAAACCTCTCCCTCAGCAGCGATTGGAGCTATTGTCTCCTGATCGGACTCCTAACTCCACTTGAGATGGATTTCTGTTCGGACAAAACTCCTAAATCCACTTGCGCTGGATTTGGGTAAAGTGGTGATAATATAATGACACATGCAAGTATCTGACAATATATAAAGTCACTATACCAACTTTGATGAGGCAGTATTGCTTTGTTTTAAAAATATAAGGTTTTCTTCATTTCCTGAAACACTCTGCTTGACAGCAGATACATTTTTTTATTATTTGAAATTCAATCATGTTGAATCAAAAATAAGATCCAAACAAAAGATAAAACAAAACTCTATACACAAGATAACTAGAAACTATTTTTTAGATTATTTTATTTTATTCATTAGTTGTGTTGATATTGTCAGATTATGTGATTCTTCTGCTTTAGTATCCTTCTCATTGTCATCCTAGTTTAAACTGAATGATCATATGTGTCACATAGTGTGTGTGACTATCTTCCACTAAAAGGCTCCCCCCCTGTATGAGTCCTCATGTGTATTTTTACAGCACTTCTGTCAGCAAAGCTTTGACCACAAACTGTACAAGAAAATGGCTTTTCGCCTGTATGAGTCCTTAAGTGTTTTTTTAGATCACACTTTTGAGTACAGCCTTTACCACAAACTGTACAAGAAAAGGGCTTTTCACCTGTATGTGTCATCATGTGTATTTTTAAAGTAGACATTCTAGCAAAGCCTTTACCACAAACTGCACAAGAAAAGGGCTTTTCACCTGTATGAGTCCTCATGTGGTTTTTTATAGTACTTCTGTCAGCAAAGCTTTGACCACAAACAGTACAAGAAATGGGCTTTTCGCCTGTATGAGTCCTCATATGTGTTTTTAAAGTACTTTTCTGACTAAAGCTTTGACTACAAACAGTACAAGAAAAGGGCTTTTCGCCTGTATGAGTCCTCATGTGTTTTTTTAGATCACTTGTGCTAACACAGCCTCTACCACAAACTGTACAAGGATAGGGCTTTTCACCTGTATGAATCCTCATGTGTTTGTTTAGATCACCCTTGTAAGCACAACCTTTCCCACAAACTGCACAATAAAAGGGCTTTTCGCCTGTATGAGTCCTCATGTGTTTTTTTAGATCACCCTTGTAAGCGCAGCCTTTCCCACAAACTGTACAAGCAAATGGCTTTTCCCCTGTGTGAATCATTGTGTGTCGCTTATGATGTACCTTGTGATTAAACATTTTGCCACACACAAATGTCTTCTCTGTGTGACTCCTCATGGAGTGAGGATGTTTCGATGATTTCAGGTCTTGGGACAGCTTGTGCTGCCCTCCCTCATGTTGTGTCTTGTGTGATTTCAGAGTGTTTAAAGCTGACTGATCTCCCCTAGTCTCCTCCCACTCATCACTGTCTTCAGTGTCTGAGTCAGAACAGTGTGAAGAGAGGAGCTGGTCAGCACTAGTTGGTTGTGGTGTTCCCCAGTCTACATCTACATCAGCTTGTGTTTTCATGTGTTCAGTTGAGGTGCTGGCTACAGGCTCTGTCTCTCTGTTTTCATCATCACCTTCACTTTTCACTGCTAGTAATGTCAATGTTGACCCACCAGCCTCTTCTGGTCTTTCAAGTAGGTCCTCCTGTTCCTCTTTAATCTGTGGAGGTTGTGGTTCCTCCTGGACCAGACTGGAGCTCCACTCCTCTTCAGGTGAAACCTCCTCTTTACACACTGGGCCATGCAGGAAGTCTAGGAAAAAGATATAATGAGACTAGGGATGCACCGATGTGACATTTTGTCCGATATCGATATCCGATATGATATATTGCTGTTATGGACGATAACCGATATAACCGATGTCGATATGATCGATAAAAAAAAAGTTTTATCCAGTCTGAAAAACATGTGTAAACACTGAATTTGAAAAAGCAATCCCTGTTTATTACAAATAATTTTATATTATCATCTGGATAATCCCCAGAGCAAAAAACATTTGTGTCAACTGCAAAAAGTACCAGTGACAGCAGCTTAGAAACTTATATAATCATATCATTGATGTAAAGAATAAAAAGTTTGGGCCCCAATACTGACCCCTGGGAGACGCCACAAGCAATGTCCAGATGATTTGAGCTGTATTTGCCCAGCTTCACAAACTGTTGAAGTCTGTCCAAATAACTTTAAGTTTAAATACGTTTTAATTTTAGTTTTAATCCAGTCTACTGCAATGCCTCTAATACAAATTTTCCAGTTTGTTTATTAATATGTTGTGATAGATAGTGTCAAAACTCAAAAGCTTTTTTGAGGTAAATTAATATTCCAATTGCATCTGTGATTCTTTCAATGGATTCCATCAATGCCTGATGTTGATCTGTTAGTTCTAAAACCATATTGACTCACTGAGAGTAGGCTACATTAAATCTATCCAAAAAATAATCTAGTCTGCTATTGAAAAGTTTCTCCAGTAGGCCCATCTTTGAAAATTGTGACTAATTGTGACCAACACTGAATTACAGACCCATAAGGGTCCATTTGGTTTGTACACTCCGAGCTACAGACCCATAAGGGTCCATTTGGTTTGTACACTCCGAGTTACAGACCGATATATATCGGTTGGCCGATATATCGCGCATCCCTAATGAGACTATAAAAGGTTGTGGCTGGAAAAAGTATCAGCAGATTACTCTTTGCCCACTTCTTCCAAAAGTTGTATTTGATGGTGCACCGACCACGCTCTGTGCTGTAAATAGTGGGCCAGGGTTAAGATGCGAGACAAGCTGAAAGAGAGTTGAATGCGGCAGTGGCTCAGGGGTAGAGTGGCCGGGTAGAGTGAACTGGAAACCGCAAGGTTCCCAGTTCGATCCCGGGCTGGGGGGCTCCTTTAGATAAGTTACCAATTAGATCAGTGAGTTTTCTGTAGCAGGTTAGTTAATACTGAAGCAGAATTAACTGCAAAGCTTAAAGGGAACCCAATAATAATATTACAACTGTACCATCGTCCGATTCATGGTACATCATCCTATAATTCTACAAAGTTCTGTGCGCGCTGTGTACGTGCGTCCCCAAAATCTCTTCTGCCCGGTTCTCCTCAGTGGCTGGAGCAATTGATCTGGCATTTGCACACAGCCATTGACCATTACCATGAGCACGGAACATCGCTTTCCCCAAATGTCAGCTGTTTAGCGTTTTTGTGTTCGCTGGCTCCCGGGTTGCCAACTCAAGTGCGTGAAACAAGCGCCGGTGTTGCCACATCCGTGAAATAAGCTGACCATCCGTGAAATAAGCGGACCATGACGCACTTTGGGTGCTCATATCCCGACGGATATGGTCTAGTTTAGATCGATGCAGGGGTCCATGCATCAATATAGTCACATTGTTAATGCTTAAATCGATAACAGATTCATATCGGTTCATCTGTACACCCTCAGTACCGGCCCACTTTCTCCAATATAATAAATAAAGAGAGAGTGCTTGAAACTTACTAAGATCCAGGTCTTCAGGTTCCTGTTTAAGGTGGTCTTCAGGTTCCTGTTTAATAGAAACAGTCCTGGCTGGAAAACTGATCTTCACCTGCATACTAGACTCCACACACTGGTCTGGAATGAAGGAATACAATAAATGCTTTAATAATAAGGACTTTAATAATAAGGATTTTGGTATGACATGGATACAAACTTTAATAATTAGGACTTTGATTGATGTTATATGAATGAGGACTTTAATAATAAAAACTTTGACGTGACATGAATAAGGACATTAATAATAAGGACTTTGTGACCAGTGTTAATTTCGTTGAGTAAGACTAAGACGAAAAATACTCGTCAACGAAGCTTTTTCAAAGACTAAGACTAAACGAAGACTAAATGAAAGGTATCCAGTGAAGACGAAGAGTGACACGAAATATAATGTACACGTTAGTCAACGAATTAGACGAGACGAAAATGTTAGGGCGGGACGAATGGAGAAGAGATCCAATCAGAATTACTCTTTTTGTGGGACTAGTTGGGAAGGGATTATGGTATATCCAGGACTAAAAGTATCTATTAAACATGGATTAGGAAATCTAAAGTAATATTTATTATTGGTTAATAACATTGTGGAAATTGTCAGGCCCTCGCCTGAAAATTGTGACCTTTTGGAGTCAAGAGGGTGAGAAGGCAGTCACTAACAGTCAGGCAACAAACCCCCTTAATTTGAATATGCTATTGATGTGTTGATCAGTCAACCCTTTAAGATCCTGGTCTTTGTCCTGGAGCAGAAGCTCCTAGCTTTAAGTGTGAACCAAAACAAGTCTCTGGGCCAAGTCTTTTGTTACCAAGCGGCTGATTATAATACTATTGTCCTTATGCAAGGTGATGGCTAAGGTGAATGCATATGTTATCTCTCTCTATCCCCACAGACTTCTGGTAAAGCCAGATTTAATTCATACTGTATTATTCTTATTTCACAGTAAAAGCTCATTTTGTAGTAAGTACACAAGAATGAATGAACACCATTGTCCCAGCAATACTTGACAAAAAGCTCAGAGACCTAGGGCTACACCCAAGCATGTGCGACTGGATACAGGACTTCCTGTCCAACCGACATCAGGTGGTGAGAATGGGCAGCATCACATCCGACCCCCTGACCCTCAACACCGGAGCACCCCAGGGATGCGTGCTGAGCCCTCTCCTCTACTCCCTGTACACGTATGACTGCATAGCCACACATGTCTCCAACACCTTCATAAAGTACGCGGACGACACGACAGTGATAGGCCGAATCGTCAACAACGACGAGTCTGACTATAGAGAGGAGATCAACTCACTGGCTCTCTGGTGGACTTTTCTGGCTCTTCCTGAACACACCTGTGGATTATACCAGGGACAATGACTTGGACTTAGCTCCCCCTCGGACACACCTGTGGACTACACCAGGTACAAATGACTTTTTGTTGCACTCCCTCATGGAGCTACTTGCGGATTATACTAGGGTCAGTCCACCCTAGGTGGACACGCACTGACCTTTTGCACCTTAATCCCATGTATAACGCACTGACTTTTTTTTTGGGTCTTTTTTTATTGTGCTCTTTTCCTCTAAGCACCTTAACGTCCATATGTATATCATGCACAGTATAAGTATAACATGCACAGTATACATACATTGCTGCTATGCTCAGGCACCTTAGTTTTTTATTATCTCAGGTACTTTGTAAATATGTAGATAACTTGTCTGGCCTTCTGTTGCTCTCTTGTTTTGATCTCCGTGTGAAGTGGGCGGTGTCTTGCTAGCTAATCAAGTGAATCACAATGTGTGATTCACTTAAAGGAGCATTACACCCCTGGAAGAACTTGCAGTCACTCAATGTTAATCATATATATATTAATGATCTATTATAATATAGTAGATAACAGTGGCAAAATTTCAAATTTGCACCCTATGGCCCGAAAAATATAGAAGTCTTGACATTGACTGGATGACTGGGGTTTGGCTGCATTACTACAATGACCACAATGCTTTGTGGCACTGCACTTCCTTATGGGGAGGAGGCTGCGTGGGGGCGTGGTCTACATTGTAACTTTCCCCTCCCAGTTCTCACTACAACAACATCAACAAACACATACACCACATTGGCCAGTGTTGCCATGTCTGCTTATTATAAGCGGCTGGTTTCTAAAATGTAGTTGATATTTGGGCTCGTTTCCAAATGTTTTGATTGTTGTTTAAACCAGTGGTTCTCAAACATGTTCATGTACTTTTCCACGGACCCTCATCTGTGCACTGCGCGCCAACATATTTGCCAGGGAGAGAAAAATGTGTTGTTAAAATGTTTAAAAAATATTCCACATTTTGCACTTTTTTCCCCTCAAGATTTTTTGGAAAATAGCAGATCTATACAAGCTCACACTGCGTCACATCGTTACGCGTTGTGAGCTTGTAGATCGGCAATTTTCAAATAACCCATGTCTAGGTTTCAAGTGCTCTTGGCAGAGGTATTTTCTTTTGGGCTTGTTTTCATATACCTGGTTGCTTATTTCTCTCACAAGATCTGGCAACACTGAATGCTTTAGAATGATGAATGTTACAACTTTTCCGACTTTTTTGTCTACCTTTGGATCACAAAACACGACATCGAAGCCATGTTCTTTCTTGGACCACGTGAAATCTGCCTCTGTTGAACCAGTACAGTTGGACCAGCAGGCCTACCCATTGCAAGTTTGCTATATACCAGGATGTCAGTATCATCATCACCGTGTCTTTGTTGCGCCAGCAAGGTGAAACTATAGTCTTGGCTGCTGTTGTATTGTGTTCTGTATTGATTTGATTGTATATTATAGTAAACTAAATATATCATGTATAAATTAGCATAGTAACACTAAACGTGTGTGTCTGTGTGCGCGCACGCGTGTGCATCAATTTTTTTTTCTACATTCCATCCCACCATGTAGACAGTCCGGTGCTGGTGACGTGACGTCCATCTTCTACTTGGGAGTCGGGACATCCATGGAGATGCAGCATAGTCAACAACAATATAATAATAAAACAAAACGTTTCATACTCATGTCATGTGTGACTCCTTATCTCTGAGAGCATACTGTTTCACTGTCATTTCCAGTTATATTCTTTGGACTAAACTTATAGAAAACATGGGCATTACTTTAGAATTACATGCTAATGTTCAAATACTCTTGTCATACACAGTGTAATCGTTTTTTTTCTCTTTTTTCAAATGAGACCGTTTCATGCTTTCAATTGGTGTATATGGATAATATTAGATTTTACTATAGCCTATTGTATCTAAGACTAGTAAAGTTGAATCCAATGTGCTGGGGTCCCCAGAAAAATTATGATTACATGTAGAAGTAAATACTAACAGAATGTACAAGAGTTTTTCACTATTATATCTGTAATGCTTACAGTCATGTAATTATGTACCATTCTGCCAAATGAAAGACCATCTCCTATCATGAAACAGTTCAAAAGAACCCTTATAGAATTGGGTGTAAATACATTTTGTCATTATAAATGCTTACACAATGTAGAATATACCAATGAGTAGAGCAAGCAGTGTGTAAATGTAACCGTTTTATTTAGAAAAAAAAAATATGGCTGTAGTGTCCCAGGTCTTCATCTGCAGTTCCTTCATTTTTGCAGGCTGATGACAACTTTCTGTCCTGTCATTGGAAAGAACACATTAGATTAGATTTAGTTTACATGGATATCATCCGACGTGATACCTAATTTATTCTTAGTTGCATGCGCACCAAAAATAGCATACCTACAAGCTCACAAAGTGTTGAGTCCTCGACGCGTTGTGAGCTTGTAGATCTGCTATTTTTGGGACCTGACGTCATGTACTGACTGTAGCTCTGAAACATGTCAGTCATGGCGGAGCTTCAACCTGGTGTTTGCACTTTCTACATGTACAGACCTTACATCTACATAAACGTTCATATTTCAAATATAAAGTGCTGACCTCATGCCACGGATGTTACAATTTGAATCAGGTGGGTATAAGTACCAGTATCTTCCGTATTGTTTAATAAAAAGCATTTTAATCCAATCGGTGGCCATTTTCTCCTTATGCTTTCAATTACGCGACCCTATCGGTTGGGATGTATATTGCACTCTGATACATTATACATCTAAGAGAAAATGGCCACCATTCGGATTTAAATGTTTTTTTATTGAAAAATACGGAAGATACGGGTACTTAGACCCATCCGATTCCAATTGTAACATCTGTGGCCACGGGGTAAGAACTTTATATTTGAAATATGAACGTTTATGTAGATGAAAGGGTTGTGATTGGAGAAAGTGCCAAAACCAGGTTGAAGTTCTGCCATGACAGTCATGTTCCCCCCAAAAAAATACATGGGGTTCCGTGACTACAGGCAAAGTCAACAATAACAAACGTTCCGTTCACGCCACGGCTCCACAAGCTAGTTTAGTCTACCCGAGGGATACAACATGAGATTATAGTGATGGTGGCAACTTTACAGCATGTTTACTTACTCGAGAGACAAGCGTCCACCGTCCACGGTCCGTGTATATTCTGTCAGTTCCACTAGGAAACATCCCCGACAGGTTGTTGCTCCTCACTGTCCGCATATAGCTGCGTGTGGGTCCGGGTACTAAAGTATTACTCTGATATGTTTGCAGACGCCATGATAGTACATGTTTCCTCCGAGGTGGAAACTGGAAAGACTGGTGATGCGAGGTTAGTACATGTGAGGTAGCTAATGGGAGTGGTCGAGTGGGGAAAGAAGGTTGAACAATGTTACGGTGACACCTTCGGGGCCGGTCCTTTGAGCTATGGGGGTTGGTCTGGATTTGAACTACACCTGTAGTCACCTGCAGTCATGTAGTGCGGACATAAGGTGAGAGCTGCGGAAAACGTAATTTGACGCTATGGGCAGCAAAATCGGCGAAGTTCCCCTTTAAAAAAATCACACCCTGTGTGAAGTGGGCGGTGTCTTGCTAGCTAATCACAATACTGAATGGAGTCAACCAATCATGTACAAAAGATAAATACATTTATTGAAACACTCTTTATGATGGACGAAACCATAACTTTAAGTTATGGTTTCTTATATAGGGCTATGCACATGTGTCATGTGACACTGGCCAATCACAGTCCTGAATAGATTGTGATTGGCCAATCACAGCGCAGGATAATTGTACAAATTTCCAAACCTCACTTATAGGGGCGGTTTCGCTGCCCAAGATAATTGTACAAATTTCCAAACCTCACTTATAGGGGCGGTTTCACCGCCCAAAAACCCATAAATGTGTTTTTTTTAAGTGCATAGTCCTATTTATAGGGCTATGCACATGTGTCATGTTTCCCTAGCCAATCACAGTCCTGAATAGACTGTGATTGGCCAATCACGGTGCAGGGTTAAGGGGGTACACTGGTGGCCAATCACAGCGCAGGATTTGGTGTGCAAATATCCAAACCTCACATATAGGGGCGGTTTCACCGCCCAAAAACCTGTTTGTGAGTGGTCAAGAAGGAGAACTGGGAGGAGGTCCTACGTCAAATGTCTGTATAAAGTGCAATGTTGTTGTGATTTAAGTACACTCTGTGGATTGGCAATGCAGGTGTCACGTCTGTGGAAATAAAAGCATTTCTGTGGACAAACCCTCTTTCAAACTGGATCCTTGTTCTTCTTGCACTCAGGGAATAGTTATGGAATAGTGTTTTTCTTGTCTGATTAAATGGGACTATATACGACAGGATCCAATCAGAACGATCCTCATTGTTATGTTAGGTTGATCCACCCGGAAGCAGACCATATTAGGGGCCATCATGGACGCTGCAGGAACGCAACAAAAATCACAACAAGCCGGTGCACGGGGTTACACGATACAGGAGGAGAAAAGAGTGTATTTAGTTTAGTTTTTATTTTTTTCATTAGTTATCGACGCGAGTCGCGTTATTATTCCCGTAATTTTCGTGTATTGTACATCCCAAAAGAGAATTTATTAACCACGTTATGGTGCTGTAATGACAACATAAAATAGCGTTTTTTTTTGCTGGGGGATCACTTCCGCATTTTTCTTCTTTGATGGGGTAAACAATGACTATGTTGCCAGATTACTGAGAGAGAAATAAGCAACTAGGTCAATGAAAACAAGCCCTAAGAACTAAGTGACTATTAGGCTACATGAGCACTTTAAACCTATACGCAACGGCTATTTAAAAATAGACTATTTGGAAATAGCCAATCTACAAGCTCACAACAAATAAAAAGCAACTACCAATATTTACAAGCAACTTTACAGAAAACGAGGTCGCTTATAATAAGCATACAGGGCAACACTAGTTGTAGACGTGTGTGTGTTGTGGAACGCCGTCTTTTTGCATTTCTTTAGACAATCAAACACGTCTACACTAGCGTGTGTGTCACCTACATAGTCAATCTATATACCATTTTAAAGGTACGGGCCTTGTGATTAAAATTATGCAAACCATTCCAAGATAGCATCAAAACTGAAAGCTAAAATCAACGCCAAAGTCCGACATACACAAAATGTTTCATGAAAATAGCAGATCTACAAGCTCACAACACGTCGCACTGCAATGCCTTGTGAGCTTGTAGGTCAGCTATTTTGGATTTCTGCACAGGTGCAGGCCATAGCCAAATGGATTGGACGCTCAGGTTTATGCACTGACTGCATACCTTTTCAGGGAGAGCAGGCCTTATACTCATTTTATCTGAGATCAAGGTCATGTACTTATTTCTTGTAATAGTCCGGGAGTCATGGGGCTTAACGTGGTTTCGTCGGTTAAAGTTTTTTTCTCAACTGATTCTTGCTGCTGCGGGTCCCCTCTTAAGGATTCAAGAGGGTGCCCAGTGAAATCCCTTGAGCATTTTTTATTATTAACCCCTTAATGCCCAAAACACTAAAAATGCACCCAAAATAGACTTCTATGGTATTTCATGCAAAATACTTGATCTAATTGCTTAAAATTTGCTTTCTACAGTGTGTATCCATGTAAGTGGATGTGTACAGTGCATTAGATTTAATATTTGTAAACTTTTAAATATTAACCCCTTCATTCCCAGAACAACTTAATCTTTAAACTGTGATATTGTGAAATAGAACGTGCACAGAAATCAAATCAAATGCATCAGAACTGCTTTCTACTAAGTCTAATAGTGGAACTGGTCATGTTTCCTTTTGGATGAATGCATATTAACCCTTTGAGGCCAACCATCTTTTAGTCATTAACCCTTAAATGCCCAAAAAAAAAAACGTTTTTTATGGCATTTTATGCAAAAATATTGATTTATCACATCAAATTGGAATATGTGTTTGTATGGGCCACGGTCCGTGGCCCATCGCTGCCCCAGGAAGAGGCCTCTTCCTGGGCATGGTCCCTACCTACTAGATGGCACCAGTCGGCCCTTCTCCCGGGCTCTCCCCTTCACACAGGGCAAGGGCCAGGGAGCCCAGTGCCTCACGGCACAGTGCCGGGTGCACACTCGCCCGCTCTACCCGCCCCGGGAGCCACCGTCCCTGGGTAGGAGGTGGTCCATGGACCCCCGATGGGGACCAGGGACCGGGGACGGCGCCGCCTTGTGGACGCCGGCGGTATTGCGCCCCGCGGCCACCACAGGCCTATCCAGGCTTGTGGATCTGCTCTTTTTCGACCGCAGGACTTTGTCCTTTTTCCAGACCCACGGCTGGGGACCCCCAGGGAACCCCGGGGAGGCCTCGACCCGGCCCAGGGAGCCCCCAAGCTGGGTGCTCGCTCCAGTCCCCGGCTCCAGAGGCTCGAGCCTGGCCACTCGGCCGGTCGGCTCGGGCCTCTCCGGCCAGGGACCCCCGGGGAGGCTTCGACCCGGCCCAGGGAGCCTCGAAGCTGGGTACTCGCTCCAGTCCGGGGGACCCACGCCTCCGGGGGACAACCGGCTCTCCAGGCGGTCCCGTGGACCCACTCTTAAGAACCCCTCGGCGGGCGTTAAGTGAAGTGGCAGGCCGCGGCCAAAGCACCGCGTGGACCTGGTGGTACAAACGGCGACGAGTGCCCATGGGACTATTATGGACTTAGCGCGTTGGACCCGGCACACCGGCCGGTCCCGCGGACCCACTCTTAAGCACCCCTCGGCGGGCGTTAAGTGGAGTGGCAGGCCGCGGCCAAAGCACTGCGTGGACCTGGTGGTACAAATGGCCTGGCGCGCCCATGGGACTATCATGGACTTAGTGCCTTGGACCCGGCAGAGGCCAGGCCCGGGCCTGGCCCCTGCCGGGCGGGGAGAAGCCTCCGTTCCCAGGCCGGGGACAAGCCTGCTCCTCAACAGAGTCAGGCTCAACAGGGTGTTCTTTCCCCACTGAATCTGCCCCGTTCCCGGGAGGCGCCGTCACCCCTGGGAGTGCGGCGCGCTCTGAAAAAGGTTGTTAGTTTAACGTCAGGTACGCCGGGGGGCCACGTGCCGACCCCGGCATCCCGGACAAAAGGTTGGATCGAGGGTTGACTCTCAATAGATCGCGGTCATACAGCCGCTCTGCTACTTACGAGACCCTGACCCAGAATCAGGTCGTTTACGAGTCATTTGGCGCCAAGTTGTTCACAAACATGAAGTGCGCGTCCGGAGGGGGGCCGCCATCTTTTGGCGACCCCCCGTAAAGCTCAGGCGTGCGAGCAACCTGAGCCACCTTCGCCGCGAGCCCTTCCAGGCCGACCCAGAGCCGGTCGCGCCGCAGCGCCGCGGATAAAGTGCGCCCGGCGAGGGCACGGCAGTGAACTCTCTCTTCAAAGTTCTTTTCAACTTTCCCTCACGGTATTTAGCCTTAGATGGAGTTTACCACCAGGTTTGGGCTGCATTCGCAAACAACCCGACTCCGAGGAGACGTTGCCCTGGGGCGACGGGGGCCGCTACCGGCCTCACACCGTCCACGGGCTGAGCCTCTATCAGAAGGACTCAGGCCCCCGATCGACACCCGGGCGACAGCCGTCTCCTGTACGCCACATTTCCCGCGCCCACCGCGGGCGGGGATTCGGCGCTGGGCTCTTCCCTCTTCGCTCGCCGCTACTGGGGGAATCCTTGTTAGTTTCTTTTCCTCCGCTTAGTAATATGCTTAAATTCAGCGGGTCGTCTCGTCTGATCTGAGGTCGTAAAGCAACGGGTTGCTGGTGGCGGCTCCCCCCGTGAGCGAGGAGGCTCGCCGAGACGCGGTGAGAAGACCGCCAGCCTCCCCAGGAACCGCACGCTCCGCGGTGGGTCGGCCGGAGTGCGCCGGCCGCCAGCAGGCTGCTAGAGACACAAGGTCCACAGGCAGCCGTACGGCACGCACGGCGCAGAGCCGGCTCCGACCTCCGCGGGCCCCGGGCTAGGGTGGCCGACCGGGGCCCACCCCGCGAACTGACTGACCGGCCGGCTCCCCGCCCGGGGGCGAAGTGACGGCAGGGGTGACGGCCCTGCAGGCTGCAAGCAGCGGCCGCCGAAGCACACGAGGTGCCGGCGGGGCCCTTGCAAGAGGCGGGCTACGAGTGCCTATCGGTCAGGAAAAAGTAGCGGGTTCCACGGCCCTCGCGGGCGGCGTGGTTCCCGTGGAACACAGTGCAAGACTAGAGTGGCCACCGTGGCCGACGGCGGGCCCTGCATTCGGGCAGGCCTGCCGTCCGTGTCCCCAGTGTCCGCACGCTGGTCCATATATCCGGGCTGGGAAAAGTTGGCGAGACTCCCGGGAGGCCCTCGCGGGCGGCGTGGTTCCCGTGGAACACAGTGCAAGACTAGAGTGGCCACCGTGGCCGACGGCGGGCCCTGCATTCGGGCAGGCCTGCCGTCCGTGTCCCCAGTGTCCGCACGCTGGTCCATATATCCGGGCTGGGAAAAGTTGGCGAGACTCCCGGGAGAGAATTTCAAAGGAGGGGGCCATGGCAGAGCCCAGATCCTCGTGGGCTCCACGAGGACCTCCAGGGCGCCCGTCCACCCGGCCGTGCCCGACCGGAGGCCTCTCTCTTCCCATAAGCCCGCTGGGAAGAGGCCTCCGATTTCATGGTTCTCCTCAGCCACCACCACCGGGCGCCCCGCTCGGGCCACCCGGGCCGCCCCGAGACGGAGCCTCGCCCCGGGCTTCGCGACGGCCAAGCTCCATAGGTGCGTTCTGGAACAAGTCGGCGCCTCGCCCGGGAGACTTTTTCACAGGAGGGAGGCAGGGACGAGCCATACGCCTCCTGGGCCACGGGGAGGGGACAGGGAGGTACGACGCGGAGATCCAGGAGGAGGGGGCCGCGCCGCCACCCGAGACGGAGCCTCGCGCTGGGCATCGCGACGGCCAAGCTCCATAGGTACGGTCTGGAGCGAGTCGGCGTCTCGCCCGGGAGACTTTTTCAAAGGAGGGAGGCAGGCACGAGCCAGACGCCTCCTGGGCTACGGGCAGGTGACAGGGAGGTACGACGCGGAGATCCAGGACAAGGGACCCCTCGCGGCGCCGACACTGCCCCAGGACCATGCCCCGGTTCCGGGCATGGTCCATAGCTACCCGCTGGCACCAGTGGCCACTTTCCCCCCACGCAAAATTTCACGCAGGGGAGAGGCCGTGAGCCCACAGCTTCCTGGGAGCTCTGGACTCTGAAGAAATCCTGGCTTTTTTCCGAATCCTCCAGGATTTGGGGCCTCTCGCGGCGCCGACACTGCCCCAGGACCATGCCCCAGTTCCGGGCATGGTCCATACCCGCTGGCACCAGTGGCCACTTCCCCCCACGCGAAATTTCACGCAGGGGAGAGGCCAGAGCCCCAGACACCCGGGGGGGGGGCACCGACGCGTGCGCACCCCCGGCCCGGATCCAACGAGCCCTCCGCCGGCGCCGGGCGACCCAGGGACAGGGAGGTACCGCCCGTTTTGGCCCGAAAAATAGCAGATCGACAAGCCGAAAAAAGTTGAGATTTTCGGCCGGGGGTCCGCCAGGGGGTCCCCGCGGACCTCTGGAGGCCATACAAACACTATGGGAAAGCTATGGGAAACACCAAATTGGGAATATGTTCTGTAGATATTTTCGTGCAGGATGCTCAAGATGGAAGGCCTGAAAGGGTTAATGTGCATTCATCCAAAAGGAAAAAAGTGTAGAAAGCAGATCTAATGCATTTGATTTAATTTGATTTCTGTGCATGTACAATATCACAGTTTAAAGATTATGTTGTTCTGGGCAGGAAGGGGTTAATATTAAAAAATGCATAAATATTAAATCTAATGCACTGTACACATCCACTTACATGGATACACACTGTAGAAACCAAATTTAAGCATTTAGATCAAGTATCTTGCATGAAATACCATAGAAGTCTATTTTGGGTGAATTTTTAGTGTTTTGGGCATTAAGGGGTTAATAATTAAAAATGCTCAAGGGATTTCACTGGGCACCCTCTTGAATCCTTAAGAGGGGACCCCCAGCAGCAAGAATCAGTTGAGAAAAAAACTTTAACCGACGAAACCACGTTCAGCCAAAAATCACCCTTTGACTCCCGGACTATAATTTGATACTAAAAATAAAACAAGTCATGTTTCATATACAACTATAAATCTGTAATGTATTGCACATTCAAACCTAAAATGTATTTGACAAAGACTGAAAGTCTAAAAGACTAAGACTAAACAACAAAGACTAAGACTAAAAGTCTAAAAGACTAAGACTAAATGACAAAGACTTAGACTAAAAGACTAAGACTAAAATTAAAAGACTAAAATACAAAGACTAAGACTAAAAGACTAAGACTAAGTTTAAAATATTTTGATATTTAATCGACTAGACTAAGACTAAGACTAAACTATTTCAGAAGACTAAAATGGGACTAAGACTAAATGGTGTGTAATTCAAAAGACTAAGACTAAGACTAAATCAGAATTTGCTGTCAAAATTAACACTGTGTGCCATAAATAAGGACTTTAATAATAAGGACTTTGATGTGACATGAATAAGGACCAGATTTTATATTGAGAGACAATAGGACGATAAGATATTTATCATATTAAACTTCATAAACAGCCTAATGCTCCTGTATAAAACTGAACCAGACTAAAATATCTAGCAAGCAGCATTTTTTATTTACTTATTTATTTGGAACAACCAATCAGTTTGATAACGGGTTTATGATCCTGAAATAGATAACACAAGTAGGTATAATATTGTTGCTGTCAGGTGGAAACCTCTTATGTCCAAAACTGTTACTTTTCAGAATTCTAATAAAAAAAGTAGCATAAATAGCAGATCAAACGCTTGTAGATCGGCTATTTTGGCTACTTTTATGTGACACTGTAGTATGATGAATTAGGACATTAATTTACAAAAAACATGGAGATACAAACAAGGTTTCTGCCAGACAGCAACAATATGTTAAAACAGAAACTTAGCTGCTATAATAGAACAGTGAGAATCATCTAGATCTCAGGATTCACATGGGAAAGGTGTGGCTCCAATGATGATCTCTGACTTCATTTGACCACATGGATGGCACTTGACGTGGTGACGGATGTACGTGTATGTGTGCGTGTGCGTGAGTGTGTGTGGTAGGGGGGTAGGCTACAGAAAATATTACAGCAGTGTGTCAAATCAAAGCAATGTGGGACAAGGAGTAAAACTCTGTCATCAAAACGGAGCCTACTGACTGGTCTATTAATCTACAAGCAATGATCCCATAAAACAGATCTACAACCTAACAACACCTCACCATGCAAACACTGTCATACCTGCAGTGTGTAATTTGGTGTTGTGTGTGTAACAGACATACCTGCAGTGTGTAGATCGATGTCCAGCAGTTTGTTTTGTTTCTCCAGCAGAGTTTCTAGTGTCTCTTTCTCTCTCTGGAAGAGGTTGCACATGAACTCTGCAGCCGCACTGAGGCGCTCCAACACAAACACTCTGACAAGCTTCACACAACAAACATCAGCACCACGCTGCTGTTTGTCCAAAACACACAATATCTCCTCTCCCATCGACGTCATGTGTTCATTTATCTTCAGCCGTACAGACTCCATTTGACACGTTTTTACCTCCTTTATGACACGTTTTTCACCACGACAAGTTATTATAATTATAGAGTTATAATATATCGGTTATGACCACGCTGATAACTCAGTGTTATTCTTAGCGGAACGGAGCTCTCTATGGTGCGTTTACTGCGTTATGATACGCACTATAAGTACTTCCGGGGCAACATGTTTCACACATGCGCATTACACGGTCAAGGAACTGTTGCCATAATGCCTTTCGCCACCTGGTGGAGGGGGTGTGTAACCATATATATATACAGGCTAGATGACTGACTCTACATGTAAATGTAATATTTAAAATAATTTAGCAATGCCTTGCTTAGCTTGAAGAACAGGGACACAACTAATGCCAATAGCATATGGTGGTATATATATATTCACACCTTTATCAGAAGAATTAAACCAACATAAAATGAACTTACAGAAAGTAGGTCCTGGCCAGTTTTGTCTCATTTATCACAATTATTGTCTCTGCCAGGCCGAAAGGCATGGCGAGAGAGTATGTTTTGCACCCTGTCTGTCCGTCCGTCCGTCCGTCCGTGTGTCCGTCCGTGTGTCCGTTTGTCTGTGAACAGCTAATTCTCCGGCACCGTTGGCTTGATCACAGCAAAACTGTGTACACACACTCCCTGGATACCAATTCAGAACCGCACAGACGTTCTGAATTTTTCACATGGGCCAAATTTTTCACATGGGCCTTTTATAGCGCCACCAGGAGGCCGATTTGTGCAAAATATTTTTTTTGACAGTACTCATACAGATTTTGTACAAAGTTCCCGCAAACCGGTACACAGTATCTCTATAGTCATTACACGAAAAAATGTCTTTCACATTTTTCATATTCCATCCTGATTGGCTAAAATTGGCTTCCAAAGTTTGCAGGAGTGCTCCGTTTTCAACAAAATGCCTCTTATCATGAACCCATTGTGCAATTTCCGTGAAATTCTGCATGCACATTCCCACTATGCTGAGGAAGAAATGCCACTTGAATTTTTTTTCAAATCAGCCTCATGGTGGCGCTATAACAGGCCGATTCGTGTTTTTACCTTTAACTGCACCGATCTGTGTAAAACTTTGTATGCGCTCTCCGTAGAGGCCAAGGAAAAAATAGCTATAGTGTACAAATGAAACCAAATGGTCCATTTGTACACACTGCATGGATCAGTCTATCACACACACACACACACACACACACACACACACACACGCTTATACTAAGCGTGTGTGTGTGTGTGTGTGTGTGTGTGGTAGACTGATCCATGCAGTGTGTACAAATGAAACCAAATGGACACGTTTGGTTCCATTTGTACACACAGGTATATACATACAGGTAGCAATGACAGAAAACATCAACTGACCTCAGTGCTGTCTGCATGTCATATTTTCTATATATGGTCTCTATCAGGGGTCATCAATATATATATACTCTGTTTTAGTGCTCAGCATAGCTATAGTGTACAAATGAAACCAAATGGTCCATTTGTACACACTGCATGGATCAGTCTATCACACACACACACACACACACACGCTTATACTAAGCGTGTGCGCGTGTGTGCAGTGTCTCTCAGTAGCATACTCTTCCGCTGTGGAAGAGTGCAAAGCAGAGCAACAATTACAAACTGGACACTTCTCTCGTCTTCTCTCGTCTCTCTGCCTCTGCCACAAAAAAAAAGTGCAATCCCATCTTCCGTGTGTGTGTGTGTTAGACAGTGGATTTTCTGAGCGTGTACAAATGAAACCAAATGGACCAGTGAGGATCCATTTGGATTCCATTTGTACACACCTTGAGTTACAGGCCAAATAAGCAACTACACTTTAGAAACAAGCCCAAATAAGCAAATACACTTTAGAAACAGACATTTGAATCAGCCGAAATACATGGCATATCTATTGAATACATGGGAGTGTTTCCCTGCAAATGAATGATATGAGACATGACAAATACAATACATACAAGGTAGAAGAGTAGGCCTATACTAAGCAAGTGTGTTTTCAGCGTCTCTCAGTAGCATACTCTTTCGCTGTGTGGAAGAGTGCAAAGCAACAATTACAAACTGGACACTTATAAAGTCATCTCTCTGCAAGGTTTTCCTTCTCTGCCACAAAAAAAAAAGGTGCAATCCCATCTTCCGTGTGTGTGTGTGTGTGTGTGTGTGTGTGTGTGTGTGTGTGTGTGTGTGTGTGTGTGTGTGTGTGTGTGTGTGTGTGTGTGTGTGTGTGTGTGTGTGTGTGTGTGTGTGTGTGTGTTAGACCAGTGTCTATCAACCTTTTTTGTGCCAAGGCACACCTGGTATAGCCAAATAATCCCAGGGCACACCTAGATATACGGTATATATATATATATAGAAAAAAAGCAAATGCAAACAAATATTTCTGTTTTTGCATTATTCAGACATGCAAACTTGTAGCTTTTCAGCTTCCACTAGCCGTTTTTAATCCAAATAGGGCAATAGTGTGACACCTGACCCGAAAAAAACAGCATTTTGTCACCCTTTTCACCTCGGGGCTGTTTGCATGCCTGATTATTATTATTGTTTAAAAAAACCTTCTTCAAACGGCGCGGCACACCTCAGCAGTAGCCCCGGCCCAAAATTGGGACGTTTGCCAGGGTTGATATACACTGTGTTAGACAGTGGATTTTCTGAGCGTGTACAAATGAAACCAAATGGACCAGTGAGGATCCATTTGGATTCCATTTGTACACACCTAGAGTTACAGGCCAAATAAGCAACTACACTTTAGAAACAAGCCCAAATAAGCAAATACACTTTAGAAACAGACATTTGAATCAGCCGAAATACATGGCATATTTATTGAATACATTCAGTGTAAACGATAGTTCATGTAGACACGGCAGGCAGAATGTTTATTTTCATTCATACTCCCCGGACCCCCCCATTCGCTAACAAGCTTATTCAGTTGTACTCCTTTAAGTCATACGTTCAACCCCTTGTCATTCTCATTCGCTTCAAGCTAACTCACTCACGCCCTCTTATACCCACAGTGCATCTCAGGCGGTTCATTTAAGCAGCCTCTGTTCTCTGTTCATTCTCTGTTCATTCTATGTGCTTGGCTGTCAGTGCCGGTTGTACAGCTGTAGGTTTTCAAATTTTCAAATTTCTTGGTTGCTGAACTAATGCATTTTGCTAGCTGCTGCGAGCTGTCATCTGCTACTTATCTACGGTTTGTGTGCTGCTCTACGATATTTTGGTGCTATATGAGATGATTTGCTAATGATGCTGACTTTAACACTGCTACAGCAGCCAATGCTTCTTCTATTATTGCTGCTAACACTACTGTGCTCATAGCTCAAAGCTAATACAGCATGCTTGCTGCCCATGTACAGTAGAAGCTTGGTTGTAGGCTACTCCCTTTTACCATGTGGAAAGCTGGGATTATTTGTAGCTTAAAGCTAACGTAGCATGCTGCTGCATGTAGAATCTTTGTTTGTTATACAGCACTGCACAGTTAGCATGCTTGCTTCCCATGTGGAAAAATCGAATCGTTTGTAGCTTAAAGCTAACAGCATGTTGTTGCCATGTAAAAGCTTTGATTGTTTGTTCAACACTGCACAGTTAACACAGCAGGCTTGCTTCCCATGTAGGCTACTCCCCTTTACCTCATCAGGTAATGAATCTTGGCTATTTTAGATTATTATTATTATTATTATTGTTTACTTAAGGTATAGAAGTAATGGAGTTATTTGGGCCAAATTGTTTTTCCAAAATAAGTACTGCTTCTAAGTTCTAATGCTGTTCTGCTGAGGCACTCTTGACTCTGGGAATACCCACAATGGTGCAGTGCCATCTAGTTGGCTCTGAAGCTTCAAGCAGAGTTTCCAACAGTTGTTTTGCTACTGCTCGCTCAAATGCTTTTATAATATGTTTATACTTAAGGCTGTCGTAGACAATCTGTGTGCAACGGGGCATAATATAAGACAAGTCAAATTCAGACATGTACTCAAGCCAGGATAGGAAAACACAGCATGTGTATCAAATCAGTGTTGCCATGTATGCTTATTATAAGCGACTTTGGGATTGTGTTCCGTAAGTCACAGCAAATATATTACTGAACAGCGTTCATGGGAAGGAACCCCAGATTCATATGTAATCACGGTGCAAAAAATGTTTAATATTCTAAACATTTGTTTTGCGACTTGTTTTTATAGACTTGGCCGCTTGTTTCTCTTACAATCTGGCAACACGGCGTGGTGGTGTCATGTGACTTTTCCTTGGGAGTAATCAGGAAGTCTCATACAATACAGCAATGCATCTTGGGTACTGTAGTCTATGCAACTGACAGTCATATCATGGGGATCAGTTCAATGCTACTGTGTGAGAATAAGGTGAAAGGGCAAGGGTGTTTTCTTTTTAACTGGTCATGTGCAGGCATTATGGCAGTGTAACTGTCATGTTAAATAGGTACACAACTATCATGGGATATTCAAGTTAATTTAATCCACTCAGTGAAGCTGTTATTTCTGCATTCCTGTTCTATTCACTTAATCAACGCTCAAGTTCAGGTAACTATAATATGGGTGGATTAGTTTGCAGAGGCTTAAATAGATAATTACTTCATGGTGGATTTGAAGTCTTGTGAAATGGGGTGATTGCTTCAATTGTAGTGGGTTGTCCTCCAGGGGGTGCCATTTAGAGGGCAAACAAAGGTTAATCTGATCCTCAGATGCAGGTAGATTCATTAGTGCACTGAAGCTAATTTGCACGTTACTTCTCTTTTAGCTAACCATGTCATTGTAAAGAGATATTCATTGCTTGAATTCACACTGCTTCTGTTTTCGTTTCATGATTGACTGCTATTATGGTGATCCAAGGCTTTGATGGCATGACCATCTTTCCATCACGGATGCCGGGAAGGTTCAGGTTGGGTTTCCGTTAGTTCTAAAGTGCGAGCTACTGATTCTACTACTAAAAGGGGCTGTTGTATAGCATTATGTAGCATTGACACCGTACTGCTATTCAAGTCAAAAGCTTAACAGGTAATGTGAGGTAAGGATTGTAGTATATGTAAGAAGGGTTAATGGAAGTAGTTTGGAAGAAGAGCAGATAAGGGTAGCTATTGTATTCATTGTGGATTGAAGCTCGTGAATGGGGTGATTGTTTTAACTGTAATTATCTCTAGGGGGTGCCATTTAGAGGGCATACAAAGGCTAATCTGATTCTCTGCTGCTTCAATTTCTATCATCATTATGGATTGGATTCATCGTTGATGAGCTAACTTGCATGTTACCTTCACTTTTAGCTTAAACATGTCTTTGTAAAGGGATATTCATTCATTGCTTAAACTTATTCTGCTTCTGTTTTATGTTTCTTGAGCAACTGCCCATTATGGTGATCCAATTCTGACGATGGCATGAACTTCTGTCCATCATGGATGCTGGGAAGGTTCAGGTTGTGGGTTGCTGCCGGTCTTCATAACTACTGCAGCGATATGGTCATTGCCGAGCAGTTCTCAAGATCACCTTGGTGGTATAACTGGATCTACTTCTGCCGAAGTCATGAGAGGCAGGTCATCATTAATCAAATCTAAATTTATTCTGGTTCAAGCTTACTGAAAGCCATGTCGGTTGCTCACTGCTTGATCGGTGTAACCCACTCACACTGATGTTCTAAAGGAACGGCGTCCATAAAATCCAGGCGTATGTCAAATGGTATGGATCGTTTAATGATCTCGGACATTTAAGTATTCTGGGATGGTCGCTTTATATTGAACTTATTACATGGGTGTTTAAATCGCTCCATTCTATGTTGGGATTGTGATAGTGAAATGTTGTGAAAAGTTAATGCATGATTTGACTCAAAAGTAGCTTGGATCACTCGGATCATGTGTCGATGAACGCAGCTAGCTGCGAGGAGTTATGTAATTACTAAGCGGAGGAAAGAATCTTAACTAATGTAGATATTACTTGGAAGCAGTTTCTATCAGTATCTTATGGGTTTCTTAGATGTGGGGAATACTTTCTTGCACTGAAAGCTTTAACCCCTTGCATGACATTTCCATTCCTGTCTTCTCTTTCAGTCACATGTTTCAATTCCTCTTAAGCACTCTAAATCAGTTAATTATTCTTATGGAATATCAGTTATTGTAAGAACTGATACCGCTTTATTCTAATGGAATATCAATTATTGTAAGAACTGATACCGCTTTTGTCCGTTCTCTTCTATGTCTCGCTACCTTCAACGGCGGTTAAATTCTGGGGGAGATGAACCTTGTTCGGATGTTGGGAGGGCCATGTCAAGGCTTGGTTCGCTGCCAGGAAGCAGGATGCCTTCAGATGTGGATTTGCCCCAAGTTGTTCACTCCTTTCGGATTGGTGCTGCAACTCAGCAGCATCTTTGGTTCCATCATTCACACTGAAAGCCATGGGTCGTTGGGCATCTGCTGCTTATATTATTATGTTATATCCGTTAGATACGGATACAATTTCTTCTGCTCAAAAAGCTATGAGTGTAAATATACGATCAATTATGGAATAAATCAGGAGTTGCATAATTGATGCCATGTTAAGTAATTGCTCCTGCCTGAGCGCAGGTTGGGGGTCAGGTAAAACACTATAGCATCGGTCGTGTTATGGTCTCACGTAGGCTATAGTGTGGTATTATGATGTTATGGTATCTTTTAAAGTATAACTGGTAAAACACTATAGCATCGGTCGTGTCATGGTCTCACGTAGGCTATAGTGTGGTATTATGATGTTATGGTATCTTTTAAAGTATAACTGGTAAAACACTATAGCATCGGTCGTGTTATGGTCTCACGTAGGCTATAGTGTGGTATTATGATGTTATGGTATCTTTTAAAGTATAACTGGTAAAACACTATAGCATCGGTCGTGTCATGGTCTCACGTAGGCTATAGTGTGGTATTATGATGTTATGGTATCTTTTAAAGTATAACTGGTAAAACACTATAGCATCGGTCGTGTCATGGTCTCACGTAGGCTATAGTGTGGTATTATGATGTTATGGTATCTTTTAAAGTATAACTGGTCTTCATATGCTTCAGTGTTTTAGGTTGGTAGGCATGGTTTACCTAAGGTTTGGTCGTGTTTGGTCTCACGTTTACCTTAATGTGGTAGGCTTATAGATAGGTAAATTTATAAGCTTTGGTCGTGTTGGGTCTCACGTATGCTTAATGGTGGTTTAGATGGTAGGTTTAGATGGGTAATTCACTATAGTGTATTCCTTCTATATCAGGTCACCGTCCGGGCGAGCGGGACTTGCCTAAAGGGTTAGCATTGCTGCCATCATATAGAAGGAATTAGACATTGCTGTCTATACACATAGTTATTCATAAGTTCATAGTTTATTTCCTTAACATCAGAACACAGTGGTGTTTTGCCAAATGTGCATCTAATAGTCGCTGCTGGCGCAGGATGTCGGCTTTAGATGTGAAGGGCATCTTCGGTATGCATTTAAAGGAAATGTGTCAACGCTGACACTCACATAGTTAATTCATGTAGCATATTTCATTTATATCAAATGGATTTAAATGGAATTGCGTCAATTTGATGCTTTTACTGATAAACATTCTCTTATAAGGTAAGGTGTGGCTCTGTATTTGCTCACTGCAAGTGAGCGCGTGTTGGGGGTTTGTGATTGAAGATCTGTGTCATTTTGCACAGGAAATCTTTTAATATCACATGAGCAGAGTCACACCGCCAAACTTGAATGCAATATCATTGCATATATGGTAACGGTCATATATTAATAAATGGTTAAATGGTTCATTACGGTCTGGTTATTTCTGAGCTGAAGTGTCTAAATGAAATTCAGTGTAAACGATAGTTCATGTAGACACGGCAGGCAGAATGTTTATTTTCATTCATACTCCCCGGACCCCCCCATTCGCTAACAAGCTTATTCAGTTGTACTCCTTTAAGTCATACGTTCAACCCCTTGTCATTCTCATTCGCTTCAAGCTAACTCACTCACGCCCTCTTATACCCACAGTGCATCTCAGGCGGTTCATTTAAGCAGCCTCTGTTCTCTGTTCATTCTCTGTTCATTCTATGTGCTTGGCTGTCAGTGCCGGTTGTACAGCTGTAGGTTTCAAAACTCCTCCACCTCCCCGGCCTCCTCCCTAGCATCTGATGTTGGCAGGATAGTTTTGTAGATGGCGTTGTATTATGGTGATGGTTGTACATTAAGGGTTTAAATGTCGTGTCATGTTATAACTGTGGTGTAATAACTGTGGTGTAATAACTGTTGTGTAATAACTGTTGCGTTATAACTGTTGTTTCTGTGTTGTACTGTGGTTCTATGATTCTGTGTATTGTACTCCGTGGTTCCATGATTCTGTGTATTGTACTGCGTTTTTGGATTGTACTATGTTGTGGTTGTTTAATTATGCATTGATGGTTCAATGTTATGTTAAACTGTATTATGTTTCATGCTTTCTGTCTCTCCTCTGTCTCTCCCTCTCTCTTTTCCCCCGACACGGTCGAGGCAGAAGGCCGCCACCCTAGAGCCTAGGGTCTGCCTGACGTTTTCTCCCAGTTAAGAGGGAGTTTTTTCGTTGCCACTGTCGCTAATTGCTTGCTCAGGGTGGGATCGTCGGGTCTCTTCTCTACATGTAAAGTGTTGAGACAACTTTGTGATTTGACACTTTAATTGAATTGAATTGAATGCTCTGCTCTGGGGGTTTGTGATTGAAGATCTGTGTCATTTTGCACAGGAAATCTTTTAATATCACATGAGCAGAGTCACACCGCCAAACTTGAATGCAATATCATTGCATATATGGTAACGGTCATATATTAATAAATGGTTAAATGGTTCATTACGGTCTGGTTATTTCTGAGCTGAAGTGTCTAAATGAAATGGGAGTGTTTCCCTGCAAATGAAGGATATGAGACATGACAAATACAATACATACAAGGTAGGCCTATACTAAGCAAGTAAGTGTGTGTGTGTGTGTGTGTGTGTGTGTGTGTGTGTGTGTGTGTGTGAGAGAGAGTTCAGCGTCTCTCAGCAGCATACTCTGGGGCTGTGTGGAAGAGTGTAAAGCAGAGCTTTTTGTGCAGAGGAACATGACAAACGGGACAATGGTATGTCGTCTCGTGGCGATCTTCTCCATCTCTGCCTCTGCCACAAACCCTGCAGTGCCGAGCGGGGTGCTGTTTTTTCTTGGTGGGCTGCAGGCGAACAGGCACATGTGATGTTGGCAGCGGTGGAATGTTTGCACAGAGCCTGGTTTGAGGGTCGGTGTTTCTAGGTGCACTAGGATCACGTGGAGGCCGTCTCTGGATGGTGGTCCATGCCCTGCAGACGCTTTGTGTGAATTCCAAGATAGTCTTGCAGCTGCCCTCTGGGTTTTTCTGTTTGTACAAGTAGAATGCATTGGCCATACATATTTCAAACATATAAATCACAAACTTGTTCGTCCACTTGCTGGACTTCCTAGTGAACGGGTAATATGCAATTGACTGGTCCAGCTTGTCCACTCCATTCATAGCGTTGTTGTAGTCGATGACACAGACGGGCTTCTCTTTTGCCACTCGGGCAGTGTGGCGCGCCACACACTGACCTCTCCCATCTCGTCCGGGTGGAATGTTGAGACCATCCGGACCACGTTCGTGTCCCGAAACGCCATCACCATCACTCTGGGCTCGTCTGTGTGGCGAGCAAGTCTTCCCTTCGTGCCCAGGCTGGAACAGGTAGCCTCTTCAATCTCCTGTGGTGCGCCCCTCTTCCTCCTCAGTGTCCCGCATACGTGAGTGTTCACTTTCAGGAGGTTTTTACACATGGTCACAGAGTTATAAAAGTTGTCCATGAAAACACGGTAGCCTTTACCTTTTAGAGAACCTAGGAGTGAGGTAATAGTGTCGGCAAGGGAGACATATATTCCACAGTATGGCCTCATGTTGTAGCAATACCCTGTGTCCGAATCACACAAGATGTAAGACTTGATCCCATATCTTATTGGCTTCTGAGGATTGTAGACCCGGAAGGACAAGCGTCCTCTCCACAAGAGTGTGCCCTCATCAATGGAGATGTTCTGTGATGGCTGATACAGCTCCTGGAACTTGTCCACAAGGTAGTCTAAGACTGGGCGGATTTTGAACAGTCTGTCTTTACCAGTATCTCTGGCATCGCTGAAGTGGAGGAATCGGAGGATGATTTGAAACCTATTTCGAGCCATTACCTTGCTGAAATAGGGCGTAGCCTGCATCTCATCCTGAGCCCAGTAGAGTTCCAGCTCCGGTTTGCGCATCAGCCCTGTCAGGAACAAGAGGCCCAGGAAGATTTTTAGTTCCTCCACTGTGAGAGGCTGCCATGCCTTGACTCTAGAGGATGGCACTGATGGCAGGTCGATCTTCGCAATGCACGCCGTTGCATAGATGTTGCTTTGGTCCACGATCTGTGTTAGCAGTTCATCGGTCAGGAATAACTGGAAGAACTCCACTGGTTCATCTGACTGAAGATCTGCAGCACTGCTGAGTGGACCAGGAATTGGGGTGAATGGGAAGTCCAAGGGGCACCAATCCTTCTCCTCCAAGGAATGCCACACAAGAGGGACAGCCTTGCCACCACGCCCACGCCCACGTCCTGTAAATTATAGAAAGACATAATTTTACCATAAAATATACATTTCTAATAATTTTTTTTGTATTTGTGTGTAAGTGTGATTAGAAAAATAAACTTTTCTTACCTCCAGTGGTTCTGCCAACAGTTGGATGAGATAAGGGTTCGTCCACACTCGCCTCTGCATCTGAAATCAGAGGAAAATATCAAAGTTATTATGATAGTATGGTAAACATATTTTTACACACCCAGCTTTATGATACTTATGGTAAACCAAATCAATTATTTTTACACCCCCAGCCAGTGTTGCCAGGTCTGCTTGTTTTATAAGTTTCCCCCAAGATTTTATTGAAAATAGCAGATCTACAAGCTCACAACATGGTCGCTTTTTTTGGGCTCGTTTTCCTAGACCTGGTTGCTCGTTTCTCTCACAGAATCTGGCAACACTGCCCCCAACTTTTAGATTTAGCTTTGTAAACGAAAAAAAGCATTGAAAAAACAGACAAAAATAATAAGCTTACCTCCACTGCCATCATGTGACAAGTTGGTGATATTGGATGTTGCCATCTCACCATCTGATTCAGAGTCTAAAATGACAATACAAGAGTTGGTAAATATATAACCGTGACGCTCGTCTGTCAAGCGTCATGGAGCAACGTGTTCCCGTTTTTTGAATAGTCTCCATTTACAACCTATGCGTCTATGAACGTTCAAATTTCAAATATAAAATGCTTACCCCATGGCCACGGAAGTTACAATTACGTACGGGCCCTCAGAAGTACGCGTATTTTCCGTATTGTTCAATAAAAAGCATTCTAATCCAATCGGCGGCCATTTTCTCATAGAGCTATAATGTATCACAGTGCAATACACCTCTCAACTGATAGGGTCGCGTAGTTGTGAAAACTCTGAGAAAATGGCTACCGATCGGACTATAATGCTTTTTATTGAACAATATGGAAAATACAGGTACTTAGACCCAGGCGTAACTTGTTACATCCTTGGCAGTGGGGTAAGGCCTTTATATTTGAAATCTGAAGGTTTATGTAGATGTATGGCATGTAAATATAAACGATTCAAAAACCAGGAACACGTTGCTCCATGACTCAGGGCTAGTGAATGCACACGAGAATAAAATCCATTTCACCATTTAGGCTTTAGCAGACACTATTATCAACCAGAGCAATGTACAGTATAATACATTCATTTCATCTCAAAAACGATATAAAATGTACATACCACTCGCAACTACGGCTCTCCTCGGGACCCACAGCTCGTCCAAATCCTCATCTGAAGACGACGGGCCAGAATGAGATCTTTGGGAGTTGTACAGAGACTCTATGATTTCTCGCCGGGTTGTCCTGCCACTCCGACGGACAGAAAGCACTGAGGCTGAGAGATCCATCGGTTCCTCACCGCCAGAAATCTCGGAGTCAGTCTCTGGCTGAAGGTCCACCACAGCACGATGGAACATCTCATCAAGCGTCTGCTGTTTGGGTCCAGGGGCTGGAGCACTGACTGCAGGGCGAGGGCCACCGCGCGCACGGCCCCGTCTAGGCGCTCGATTCCCGGGAGGACCAGCACGTCCACGTCCACGTCCCGGTCGAGGGGCTGGACCAGCGATGGGTCGAGGACCACGGCTTGATCCTGGGAGTGGATCGGCGACAGGAAGACCCCCAACAGGCTGTTTGCGCTTCGGCATTTTGAGAGACTAAACTAGCTCACAAAAAAAAAAAAAAACACTAAACTCACACTATACTTACACTAGACTGACTGACGACTGTAGTAACACACACACACACACGCGCACTTTTTTTTTGTTTTTTTCTTTTTTGTCACACAGACAGACAAGACAAGACAGACAGACAGACAACAGATGTATCTAACTACTGTGGACGCTAACTAACAACTACAATCTCTATCTATGTGGAACTACTACAACTACAATACTATCTATGTGGACGCTATGTGGAACTACTACTACTACTACAATACTATCTATGCGGACTCTATGTGGAACTAATACTACTACTACTACTACAATTACTATCTATGTGGACGCTATGTGGAACTAATACTACTACTACTACAATCTATGTGGACGCTATGTGGAACTACTACTATCTAACTGGACACTATCAATAAATGGACTTCTCTCTACTCTCTTCTCTTCTCTTCTCAACTCAACTGGCTTTCTCTCAAAACGACCTACTCCGCGGAACACAAGGTAACGTTGCCCACTCCCTTTTATAAGCTTCTGTTTTGATTGGGTTCCTTTGATCGGGTGGTGTTTGTATTGCTTGTTTTGGTTCACAGAGAGTCCAATGTGCCTCAAACTAAGATTCAAGTTGAGGAACAGCGCCATTGTTGTTGATGGGGTGACATTCAGTACCATTTCACACACACACATCAGCTGCTGTTTGATCACGTGGGTGACGGCTCCCTTTGATCGGCTTTTGGTCTGATCGTGTGTTATGGGTCACAGCGACCTGAACGACGGTACAGGTGGCTGAATAGCACTATGGCGGTTGATGGGAAAGGTTTTTACTTTTCTTTTATCAGCCTTTGTTTTGATGAAGTGGTTGTTCACGTGTTTTTGGGCTTTCTATTGATCACAGGATCCTCACATTTTGTCACAAGTTGGGTGAGAGTGTGATACAGTGTATGAACCAAAAAAACTAAAATTACGTTTTTTACGTCAGTGGCAGGTTTGGTAATTGGAAATAATTACGTTTTTTACGTCAGTGGCAGTGAATGAGTTAAGCCTTCAGATTGTATCAAAATTTCACGCAAATCAGTACACATGATCTCTATAGTCATGTGATCAAGACGGATCTGAATGATTTTTCATATTCCATCCTGATTGGCTAAGACTGACCTAAATTTTGCAGGAGTGACCCGTTTAGAACAAAATGCTGCAAATCATGAACGCAGCGTACGATTGCGGTGAAACTGTGAACGCACATTCACACTACGCTGAGGAACAAATGCCACCCTTTTAACATTGCCCTTTTATAGTGTCACCAGGAGGCCGAATTTTGCAAAACCTTTTTTTCATATTACTCCTACAAATTGGGTCCAAACATCATGCAAATCGGTACAAATTATCTCTATAGTCAAGTGATCAAGACGGTTCTGTCCGATTTTTCATATTCCATCCTGATTGGTGAATTCCAAACATTGCTAGCCCACAATAACCTACCTGACCTGGCGGAGACCTGTGCTCCGAGGAGCACTTTTTCTAGTTTTGACATGAAATCTTCATATCGTCCCATTCCTAACCAAGACTGTCCATAACCTGAAACTTCTCCAGAAACCAATGAAGATCTGTGATTGGTTTTGTATTTAGGTTATTTGGGAACAAATCAAACAAGAAATCAAAACAAATCAAACAAATAACGGTTCATAAAGTAATAAAACTAAATGTAATAAAAGCTCATAATGTAATAATCAGCTCATCATGTAATACAAATAAGAGTGCATAATGTAATAACCGATTTTTGCATAATGTAATAATGTGTTACATTAAGAACCTTGCGTAATGTAATAACAGTTCATAATGTAATAATGTCTCATATTGTTGGGAAAAGTGGTACATCATAATTATCAGTATTATGGTCGGTATCGTGGTCAGTATCATGTCAGTATCATGTCAGTATCATTGTCAGTATACATGGTCATTATCATGGTCAATATCATGGTCAGGATCATGGTCAGTATCATGTCAGTATCATGGTCAGTATCATGGTCAGTATCATGTCAGTATCATGGTCAGTATACGTGGTCATTATCATGGTCAATATCATGGTCAGGATCATGGTCAGTATCATGTCAATAGCATGGACAGTAACATGTCAGTATCATATAAATATCATGGTCAGTACCATGTTAGTATCATGGTCAGTATCATGGCAGTATCATGTCAATAACATGACAGTACCATGGTCAGTATAATGTCAGTATCATGTCAGTATCAATGTCAGTATCATGTCAGTATCATTGTCAATATCATGTCAGTATCATGGTCAGTATCATGTCAGTATCATGGTCAGCATTATATCAGAATCATGGTCAGTATCATGTCAGTGTCATTGTCAGTATCATGGTCAGTAGCATCAGTATCATGACCGTATCATGGTCAGTATAAAGTCAATATCATGGTCAGTAGCATGGTCAATATCATGTAAGTATCACGTCAGTATCATGGTCAGTATAATGTCAGTATCATGGTCAGTACAGTATCATGTCAGTGTCATGGTCAGTATCATGGTCAGTATCATGGTCAGTATCATGTCAGTATCATAGTCAGTATCATGTCAGTATCATGGTCAGTATCATGTCAGTATTGTGGTATCTTGATACACATTTATGGACTTATAGAGCCCAATTTGAACATCCACAGAGACAAGGATTTAAGGCTGCATACTGAGTGGCACAGCTCACATACACAGCGCACATTCCAGAGAACCTACAATTGTCCAGTACAAAGGATGTGTCGTATCTGGCCCTAAGGAACCGGCAGGAAATGAGGTCCATGTCCAATGGCGGGGAATAAAGAGTCAGCGCTCAGAGACCGGAGTTTTTCATTCTCAAACAATTCACTTTATTGTCAGAGTCCTTTAGCAATCCATACATTCAAGTCAAATCGACGTATAGCGCATCTTGTTCAGAGAATCTGCTTTATCCTGCTGAACGTGACATCTGTGTGTAGCCGAAACACAGAGTGTCCTTAAATCACAGAAACACCACATTATATGCAGACAGACATTTGACCTAGGACCTTCCTCCTGGTCCTTTCTCTGACCACTCAAACAGGTTTTTAAAGAACAATAGACTTCTTGGCCAGCCTCTCACGCACAACGGATCTGCCTCTTTTATACTGACACATGAAAATCTTTCTTTATCCCTATCTACAAAACCGTACTTTTCCATATGCTCACATTATGACATTATTATACAACATTTTATTAGCTGTACGCACTTCTCTCTCTGAGATGGTTAGAGGGTTCTCCTCTGCTGGTGCTGCTGATGGCCCCGCTTGGCTGCCGCGGTTGGGGCTGATCTCAAACCGGCCGTAGAAAGTGTTCAGTTTGTTGGGGAGGGAGGCAGGCGGGTTCACCTTGCTTCTGGTTCTTGTTTTGCAGTCTGTCAAGGTGTGTACCGCCTGCCATGTTTCTCCTGATGTCACCATTGCTGAGTTGGTCTTGCATCTTTTTTGTGTAGGCCTTTTTCGCCTTCCTGATGGCACTGTTTAGGGCCGCGCGTGTCGTGTTGCGCATTTCCACGTCGCCAGATTTGAAACCAGCATCCCGTTCATGCAGATGTGCACTTACTCCGCTGTCCATCCATGGTTTCTGATTGGGATAGATCCGAACTGTCTTTTTTGGGACTATATCATCTATGCACTTACTGATAAAGCCAGTGACTGAGTCTGAGAGTTCGTTGATGTTATTCCCAGCGGCGTTCTTAAACATCCCCCAGTCAGTCTGGTAGAAGCAGGATTGTAGCATAGCGTCTGTGTCCTCAGACCAGATTCGGATTTCCTTCTCAACGACCGGCTCCCTTTTTAGCCTCTGTTTGTAGGCAGGTAGCAGCTGGATGGCGTAGTGGTCAGAGCTTCCTAGCGGTGGGCGGCGGAGAGCTTTGTATCCATCCTTGAAGGGCGTGTAGCAGTGGTCAAGAATATTGTCACCACGGGTACTGCAGGTGACATGCTGGTGGAATTTGGGAAAGACCTTTTTTAAGTCTGTCCGGTTGAAGTCGCCTAGGCAGATGGCTGCGCAGTCCGGGTGACGATTTTCTTGTGCACTGATAGCCTGGTGTAATTCCCTCATAGCTGTGTCCTTATTAGCTCCAGGATGAATGTAAACAACGGCTACAATCACAATGCTGAAGTCGCGTGGTAGGTAGAAAGGACGGCAGGCTATGATTAAAAGTTCAAGGTCTGGTGAGCAGTGACTATCTAGGATTTTAACATCTTTGCACCAGTTGTTGTTGATCAAGGCACAAACTCCCCCCCCACGTTGCTTACCGCTTAGTACAGGGTCTCTGTCTTTCCTATACGCGGTGAAGCCAGGAGGAGTGATGGAAGAATCAGATGCTAACTCCGTTAGCCACGTCTCCGTTAGCACAACAATCGACGTGTTCCTCGTCTCAGTGTTATACTTGTAACGGTCAGATATTATATATTTGACTATTACTATTTTTTAAATCACGGGTTGTGAATGATCTCTTCAGATACAATTGATTAGGCTGAAAGCAGTGCACTTCAATAAATAAACAGCAAATAAACACAGCCAGAAATAAAGCACGAAAGTTTGTGTCAAAGTTAACCCTTTTATCTAAATCAATGACAGGAAAATAATACATGAATTGCCAACTGTAGCAGATCGTGAAGCCCGACGGTAAAGTCCGCGTCTTGCGCACGCTCCCGCGCACGCTCCTATTGTTCCAATATAGTTCCCTGTAGCGTCTCCAAACGCTCCCAAAACAGCACGAAAAAGTTAATCCAAAAGAAATCCAAAAGAAACTTAATCCACTCCAGAAGCGGTATAATCCAAGTGAAAAGCTCGGATCTCCACGGAGAAAAGAAAAGTATATCCACGCTGGATATAAACAAAATATAAACGGTCTCACCAGTCAGAAGAATGTCCCGTGGCTCTTCCCTTTACACGGCGAGTATTGACAGTTAATGTGGCCTTTGCTATTTTCCACCTATAGCTTAGAACTAGACAAATAAATAATCAAACTGGACCAGGTCTCCCGTGGACTCCCTGTCGGTTTGTTGTCTCGTTTCGGGGCCGCGAGCCGGCAGCTTCCGCACACTATATGGTGCGTCAGTCATTCCAGACAGACCCGTCAATCAATGTCAATCAATCAATCACAATACATCAAAATCAAAGCATATACATTTAAACCCCCCAAACAATAACAAAATGAAACATAGACATCACAAAAGATAGGACCTTACCCTTAAAGGATGGCGTTAAATTAAGGAATATTTTAATTCATAGGCATAAACTTTTAAATGCCATTATAAAACTAAATCCTCTTTTACACATGTGTGGCAGCGCTACATACTTAACGCGCGCCAGTAAGTCGTCCATAGTGGTCACTGTTCTTGATTCACACAGAGATCTAACGTTTGCTAGCAGGATTGAAGGCAGTGCAGGTTTATATCCACGTTTTGTTGTTCTTACGAGGAGACCCGCTCTTGTTCCTCGTCGGCCTGGCCGTCTCCTTCGCCGCTTCCTTGTTATTGTCCCAGGCGGGTGGAGGGTTTTCGGCAAAAAAGTCTGGAATTCTTTGTGTAATCGCTGTGCTGATGTCCATAAGTGCTTGTCTGTCATAACTCCTTAGACACCCGACGGTGTAGGAAAAAAAGAGAAGGCTAAAAAATACTAAAAAGACGGAAAAACGTTGCGACGCTACGGAGCGAGTACAAGAGCAGCCTTTCTCCATGGCGCTCCCAGTAGTGGATCAGTAGTGGATCTGAAGTCACGCCCACTTGTAGGCCAGTGCGTACACGTTATGACGAACCCCCCCGACAGATTCAAACGGAGAGCAGAATCTGTTCTTGAGAGATTAGGTAGATCCTAGCTAATGGAAATCGCCAAGAACAGTGTAGGACAATGTCCTCTGTCTTTCAAACAGACAGAGCCCTTTGGAAATATGCCATTTGCAAAAGATGGTTGTGGTCCTCTCTTTACCCAGCTAGAAAAAAAAGTTGAAAATATTAAGAGAACACCAACCCCAGGAAAGAGGCGAGCAGAGGGTGGAGAAGGTGAAGTTCAGCGGAAGAAAAAGTCAAGAAATTCCGATCGTTATGGATGTGTGGAGTGGGATGTTGCTGTTGAGGGAACTGAGAGTAGAGCAGAACTGCGGTCTAAACGAGATGAATTGAAAAGTGCCTTCAAAACCCATGATCCTCAGGTAGGGCTGCAACCATCCATTATGTTCTTGTGTATGTATGGGTTACTTTTTGATTGAGTAATGGAGAAGCTAATATTTGAGTTTGATTTATTTTTGGTGTATCAATTCAAATTGGTTTTGTATAATTAACAAAAAATAACTGATCTACAAGTTCACAATGGGACACGTTGTGCGCTTGTATGTGGGTATGTAGCCTCAGGGAGCTGAACGCCCCTGCCTTACATAGTTTTGGGTCACCCTTGGGCAAGGTGTAGCACCCGTTAGCCCCCCTCATCAGGGTTACAATACTACTGCCTTGTAGTGAGGCCCCGGAAGGTTAAAGGCTAAGGGACCTCCCCTGACGAAGAAAAGGGTGTCTGAAGAAGTTGCACTCTCAGCACACAATTTTAGCAAACGACAAAATCATGAAGACACAACCTGATTGCACCAGGGTTAAAGCCCCTGCCACCTCCAGGTCATGCAAATCGCCTATGGCTACAACCATAATGAATGACGGGCTGGTTCTAAATCCAGACGGAAGAATCAGTTCTGATAATGACAAGGATGATCCGGAAAGAAGATTTGTACGCAGAAAGACACCTTTCAGGGTTAGCACTTCTAATGTTCGAACTATTAGTTCCTTTCAAAATAGGGGTGTGCCGATATATCGTCCCGCGATATATCGCGATACGTTTTCGTGACGATATGTATCGTTTTGGAAAAAAACTATATCGTTTTTTTTACAATAATAATAATCAGGCATGCAAACAGCCCCGAGGTGAAAAGGGTGACAACATGTTGTTTTTTTGGGTCAGGTGTCACACTATTGCCCTATTTAGATTCAAAACGGCTATTGTAGCTGAAAAGCTACAAGTTTGCATGTCTGAATAATGCAAAAACAGAATTATTTGTTTGCAATTGCTTATTTTCTCCCCCCTATATATTTTCATAATAAAAAAGTGTGTATCGTATCGTATCGAAATCGTATCGAAGTTATAAGCCCAATATCGTATCGTATCGTTTCGTGAAATTAGTGTATCGGCACACCCCTATTTCAAAAGAAACACGAGTTAGCTTCCTCGCTCACCATCACAGTATCGATGTCATATGCGTTCAAGATCACAGAGTGCACCATCCAGATGTACTTGTTCAAGAGAAGATTAACGCCTACACGCTCATCACAGCCCCAGCTGAGAAGAACAGTACAAATTCTACCATCAGAGGTGTTGGTTTTCTTCTGTCCCGAAAAGCACTGAAAGCATTAACATCATTAAACACACCGAACGGATAATAGCTATGACACTCATTGGCAACCCAGAGACTACTGTCATTGGCTGCTACAGTCCAACCAACGAGGACAGGAATGAGCCAGATGTTGTCAATTCCTACAAGGATCTGTCCCCCCATTCTATAACCTTAAGGTTTCCGACAAACTGCCTATCAGGACAGACCCCTTTTCAATGGATCAACTGCAGTCCATCATCAAAGGAATCGGCAAGTCAAAAACACCTGGACCCGACGGTATTCCTGCCTTCATATGGAAGCATGAACTATTTCATGAAGAGCTCCTCATGTCCTGCCATGAAACACGCAAGGGCAACAAATCCACCGCCTTCTCCATATCTAGCCTCATACCTTTACCCAAGAAAGGCGACCTCCAGCAGCCTGGGAACTACAGAGGTATATGCTTGTCAGCCAGTGCTTCAAAAATCTACAATTCTCTTCTGCTTAACCGGATAATACATTGACCCAGTTCTCCGTAGGAACTAAAACGGTTTCCGTAGGAAAAGATCAGCTCTACCACAGATCCTTGCTCTAAGGAGAATCATCGAAGACATTCGGGTATCAAAGAAGAAAGCTTCCATAATTTTTGTAGATTTTTGTAAAGCATCCGATAGCGTGAACAGGAAAGCTATGATGCATATACTGCTCAACTATGGATTACCAGAAGAAATGGTGAAAGCAATAGCAGTGATGTATGAGAACCCTGTCTGCTTTGTGCAGAGCATTGATGGACCAACAAAGGAATTCCAGACAACCACAGGCATCCTTCAGGGTGACACACATGCTCCTTTTCTCTTTGTCATTGTCGTTGACTACGTCCTCAGGCAAGCCTTAGACACCATCGCCTCCAAAGGTCTCACAATAGGCAGAAGATCTGGTCGTCAAAGTCAGAAGTGGCTGACTGATCTTGACTATGCGGATGACATCGCACTGATAGCTGAACACATCCTCTTCTCAAGAGCTTTTAACATCACTAGAAGTGTCAGCAGCCAAAGTGGGCCTTTTGCTGAACGCCAAAAAGACAGAATGCCTGCTTCTGAATGAAGACTCTGATCATCCAACCATCTGCTCCATAAACGGCAGTGACATCAAAAGCCTCCAGGTGAATGACACTCTCACCACATCCAAACATGAAGTGAGTAAAATCCTCAACATATTCTTCACGACCATAACCTCAGATTTGGTTGAAAAACTACCCCCTCACTCTGGGTGCTATGGTGAAGAGTATGTTGACTCATTTTACGAAAAACAGGGTGTACGCAAAGATGATTTTAAACTCTCCCCTGTGAAAACAGAAGAGGTGTTTAAAAAATTGAGTGCTCTTCATCAACACAGAGCCACAGGCCTCGACAATATCCCCGCCAAATTTCTAAAAGACTCAGCCGCCTCCATTGCTCCAATCATTACCCACATAATAAACCTCTCCATCATACAGGGACGGGTCCCTAACGATTTCAAAAAAGCAAGGGTGACCCCTCTGTACAAAAAAGGAAACAAATTAGACCCTGGCAACTACCGCCCTATTTCTATTCTTAGCTCCATCTCAAAAGTCATGGAAAAAATAGTCTATGAACAGGTCGATAAGTATCTTGCCAAGAAAAATCTAATCTACACATTCCAATCTGGTTTCAGAACAAACCACTCCACTGACACATGCCTTCTCTATTTGAACGACTCTATCAAACAAGATGTCGACAAGGGCAAATATTGCGGCATGGTCATGCTGGACCTCCAGAAGGCCTTTGACACCGTTAATCACCCAATTATGATCAATAAGCTCAAAGCAATAGGTTTTGATGATACGTCAGTGAACTGGATGAGATCCTACCTGGAAGGGAGGGAGCAAGTGGTGGAAGTAAACGGGTCCGCCTCGCTACTTCGACGCACCGCTATTCCGACAGCCGGAATCTGGGCTCAAAACGGCTGAAAAAAGAGCAGATCCACAAGCCTGTAAAAGGCTGTTGTCTTGGGGCGCAATACCGCCGGCGTCCACAAGGCGGCGCCGTCCCCGGTCCCTGGTCCCCATCGGGGGTCCATGGACCACCTCCTACCCATGGACGGTGGCTCCCGGGGCGGGTAGAGCGGGCGAGTGTGCACCCGGCACTGTGTTGTGAGGGACTGGGCTCCCTGGCCCCTGGCCTGTGTGAAAGGGAGAGCCAGGGAGAAGGGCCGACTGGTGCCATCTCGTAGGTAGGGACCATGCCCAGGAAGAGGCCTCCTCCTGGGGCAGCGATTGGCCACGGAGCGCCCAAAATCCTGGTTCTCAAAAAAAATTCGAAAATGTTTCTAAGTCCAGGATCCCCTCGAGGAGGTGGGCGCCCTGCCTTCCTGCCTCAAGGAATTTTCCTGGAGGTGCCTGAAAGGCCGACCCGTGACATCAGGTAGTTATGCCCAGCCGAGACGGCGACACGGACCGCCCAAAATCCTGGTTCTCCCAAAAAAAATTAAAATGTTTCTAAGTGTCTGCATGGGCTCCAGAGGTCCCCAGGGACCCCCTGGAGGACCCCCGGCCGAAAATCTCAACTTTTTTCGGGCTTGTCGATCTGCGCTTTTTCGGCTTTTCGGGCCAAAACGGCCGGTACCGACCGGGCCGTGGGTCGCCCGGGGCCGGCGGAGGGCTCGTTGGATCCGGGGCGGGGGTGCGCACGCGTCGGTGCCCCCCCCGGGTCCCATGGATGCCGCCCGGGGAAACTGCGGCCGAAAAACCCCCAAAATGCTCCGGAGAGCCCAGGACCTCAAGGGCTTTTCCCCCCTCCCATGCGACAAATTTTTCATGGGGGGGAAAGTGGCCACTTGTGCCATAGGGTATATAGGGACCATGTCCGGACATGGTCCACCATATTCGGGGGCGTCCCCATGCCTGACAGGGCCAAAAATCCTGGTTCTCCAAAAAAAAATCCGAAAATATTTCAGAGTCCAGAGCTCCTAGGAAGCTCTGGGCTCGAAGCCTCTCCCCTGCTTGAAATTTCGCATGGGGGGAGAGTGGCCACTTGTACCATCTCGTAGGTAGGGACCATGCCCAGGAAGAGGCACCTTCCTGGGGTAGCGATGGGGCGGCGGAGACCCCCAAAATCATGGTTCTCCAAAAATATTCAAAAATCGCGCTGAGTGTTTGTATGGCCTCCAGAGGTCCGCGGGGACCCCCTGGAGGACCCCCGGCCGAAAATCTCAACTTTTTTCGGGCTTGTCGATCTGCGCTTTTTCGGGCCAAAACGGCCGGTACCTCCCTGTCCCTGGGTCGCCCGGCGCCGGCGGAGGGCTCGTTGGATCCGGGCCGGGGGTGCGCACGCGGCGGTGCCCCCCCCCGGGTCCCTGGGTGGCTGCCCGGGCAAACAGCGGCCGAAAAACACGGGAAAAAGTGTGAAAATCGCACTGTGTTTGCAGGCCCCGTGAGGTCTGGGGCTCTGGCCTCTCCCCTGCGTGAAATTTCGCGTGGGGGGAAAGTGTCCACTGGTGCCAGCGGGTAGCCATGGACCATGCCCGGGACCGGGGCATGGTCTTGGGGCAGTGTCGGCGCCGCGAGAGGTCCCAAATCCTGGAGGATTCGGAAAAAAGCCAGGATTTCTTCACAGTCCAGAGCTCCCAGCAAGCTGTGGGCTCAGGGCCTCTGCCCTGCGTGAAATTTCGCGTGGGGGGAAAGTGGCCACTGGTGCCAGCGGGTAGCTAGAGACCATGCCCGGAACCGGGGCCTGGTCCTGGGGCAGTGTCGGGGCCGCGAGGGGTCCCTTGTCCTGGATCTCCGCGTCGTACCTCCCTGTCACCTGCCCGTAATCCAGGAGGCCTCTGGCTCGTGCCTGCCTCCCTCCTTTGAAAAAGTCTCCCGGGCGAGACGCCGACTCGCTCCAGACCGTACCTGTGGAGCTTGGCCGTCGCGATGCCCAGCGCGAGGCTCCGTCTCGGGTGGCGGCGCGGGCCCGCTCCCCCTGGATCTCCGCGTTGTACCTCCCTGTCCACTCCCCGTGGCCCAGGAGGCGTATGGCTCGTCCCTGCCTCCCTCCTGTGAAAAAGTCTCCCGGGCGAGGCGCCGACTTGTTCCAGAACGTACCTATGGAGCTTGGCCGTCGCGAAGCCCGGGGCGAGGCTCCGTCTCGGGGCGGCCCGGGTGCCCGAGCGGGGCGCCCGGTGGTGGTGGCCGTGGGTCCCTCTCCCCTCTCCCCGCGAGGGGGGAGAGAACCATGAAATCGGAGGCCTCTTCCCAGCGGGCTTATGGGAAGAGAGAGGCCTCCGCTCGGGCACGGCCGGGCGGACGGGCGCCCTGGAGGTCCTCGTGGAGCCCACGAGGATCTGGGCTCTGCCGTGGCCCCCTCCTTTGAAATTCTCTCCCGGTAGTTTCGCCAACTTTTCCCATCCCGGATATATGGAACCGGCGTGCGGACGCCGATGGACGGGACGACGGCAGGCCCGAGAGAGGCCTCCGGTCGGACGCGGTCGGGCGGCCTGGCACCCTGGAAGTCCTCGTGGAGCCCACGAGGACCTGGGTTCTGCCATGGCCCCCTCCTTTGAAATTCTCTCCCGGTAGTTTCGTCAACTTTTCCCA
>NC_137625.1:31388696-31391196 GCF_963280865.1 Gymnoscopelus braueri | reverse complement strand
GCCCCGATTTTGACTAAGTGACTAGTGCAGACGGCATAGTAGGCCGGTCATCCAAAATAAGTCGGGCACTCTCGCGCGGGGGTCTGGAGGCACGAAAACCCTTGCCGCGGTCCGCAGCCGGCGGGTGATCCGGTGGTGATGCGGTGCGCCTGGCTCTCGCCATCGAGAGACAGAACGCTCGTGTCGTTAAGCCATCGGACCTTCCGGCACGGGCCCAATGGCCTTGTCAAACTCGCACGGGCGTCCGTGCGCCTAGCTTGTGCTCATCTGGTTGTGGTGGCCGTTGCCCCCGGGCGGGGAGCCGGCCGGGTGTCCTCCCGTTCGCGGGGTGGGCCCCGGTCGGCCACCCTGGCCCGACCGCGGCGGTCATTGCAAAAGCCCGCAATCCTCCCTCCGCTCATTCCTGCTTTTGGGACGTGAAAGGATACGTGTAATACTGAGCCTGGCGGGCGTGCGGCGTTCATCGTCTCTGGTCCAGGAGCAGTCTGCTACGGAGCTAGGTAGGCACTCGCCACGTTCTACGAGTAAGGGAGCGAGGTGAGACAAGAGGGAATAAGATACCCATTATTGGGTCTGTCTGCAGGTGCTAGCTGGTCTTGTCTAATTATCACTTCCACGCATTAGCCTCAGACGTACAAACGTATCTTGTTTCGGGCGAGATGGCCGGTTTTCCTCCAACTATCGAATCGAGGTGGCTTGGACCGACCTGGGAGATGACATCTACCGGTGCCATGTATCTTCACGGGTTAGGGCGAGAGGGGCATCCATTAAGGTTGTGGATGTCAATCCAGTCAGTCCCTCTTAAAGAGTGGAAGCTCAAGCCTACAATGGTATAGACCTTAGATCAGTTGATGGACCCTCATCGGCGGTCTCTCCCTGCTCTCCGGGGAGTCACAAGAAAGGAGAGAGCACACCCGCCGCGCTCCTAATTGGCGAAGATCGGTGCCGGATACGGGCCGATGGGCTTGGAATCGGTGGCTAACTAGGACCTGATTGTATCCCTACGACGGTCAGGGAATATCCGGAAAGAGGGAGAACGAAAGGGGTTGGGTCCTCGTACCAGTCAGCTACAGTGCCACAGATCACGGACGGGCGGGTCACACTCGACGAGGGAGGGAGCGAGTCGCGGTAAGTATAGGAGTCACCCACGGAGGGTTCTTTTAGACAAGTATCTTACCCCGCCAAGCAATGTCGGCCGGGCTGTCCAAACGCCAAGAGGTTTGCTAGTCGACACCCCTCATAAGGGCTCACACAGCAATCCTCCAGAACAACCAGCTGGTAGACTCGAATCTGGCCTGCAAATAGTAGCTCGGATGAGTCTCACCACACATATTTTGTATTTAATGCTCTGTTTTGTTGTATGATGTGTATGGTCGCCTCCCGAACGAGGAGACAGGGACGAGATAGAAGGCCGATTATCCAGAAATTGAGGCACCGGTGATATCTTATGGCTTATGCTCCGTCCGCGGGTGGTGGGAGGCGTCTGTCTGGTTGCTGGCTGAAAGCTGGCGGCCGGATGGGCGCCGCCTGCTGTTCGCGGATGGAGTATTTTGCCCCGATTTTGACTAAGTTCATGATAGCCAAGGAGGGTGATGTGAAGGTGGTCTTCACCGAATGATATACCAGACGGAATAGTAGGCCGGTCATTCAGAAATCGAAAGTCAGAACGCATGTGATATCTTGGGGATCGTGCTCCGTCCGCGGGCGGTGAGGGGCATCGGCCTGACCGTTGGCTGTAAGCTGACGGCCGGGCGGATGCGGCTCGCTACTCGTGGATGGAGTATTTTGCCGGTAGGGTTAGGGTTAGGGTAGAGGCCGGGTTACACGCACTTGTTGCTAATGAGTCCCTCTCTTTGTCTCTCCCCCCCCTTCTTTTGTTTCAGCAAAGGCCTGAGCCATCAGCCTAACCTCACAGAGGGGGGAAGGGGAACAAGAGGAAAGGACATTGGATCTCAAGATTCTTCTACAATAAAAACCCTCCACTGCGCGAAGCAGTCATATTTCAAAGCCCATCCTTACAGACATTAGGGTGGCACTCACAAAGCCCAGCACAGGAACACCCAAGAAGGGACCAGTAACAATGTTTAAAAAGACCATCCCGGGCACGGACCGGGGTGGCAAGATCAAAAAGATCTCAACCTATTCTCAAACTGAGGAACACAGAAGACAGGAAACTAAAAGATAAGAGATATACTGAACCACGAGCATATACTCACCAACTAAATCCTACATAACTTTACAGGTCAGGGTGGAAGACCCGCTGTATCAGCCATAAAGATGACAGCCGCCGGTGCCTCACTGCACAAAACTCCTAGAGGCCATCAATAGTAAACCATTAAGGGCGACTGCCAAAGTTGAGATTCTGAACAACCACGCCATACCCAGGACCTTCTATCAAGCTGACCTCACAGAGATGGTCCGGAGGGACTTTGGAGAATCTGACAACTTAATCAAGAGAACAGTCAAAGGATGGTTATCACTCCCCTCGAACACGTGCGAT